>NC_092712.1:76853173-77087337 GCF_047496885.1 Scyliorhinus torazame
AATGAGGCAGACTTGATTCGTGAACTTAAGGTGAAGGAACCCTTAGGGAACAGTGACCACAATATGATAGAATGTACCCTGCAGTTTGAGAGGGAGAAGCTGCAATCCGATGTAACGGTATTACAATTAAATAAGGGTAACTACAAAGACATGAGGGAGGAGCTGGCCAGAGTTGGTTGGAAAAGGAGCCTAGCAGGGAAGACAGTGAAACAGCAATGGCAGGCGTTTTGGGGGGTTATTCAGGCGACACATCAGAAATACCAAGGAGGTGGAAACATGCTAAGGAGAGGACAAGGCATCCATGGCTGACAAGGGAAGTCAAGGACAGCATAAAAGTTAAAGAAACAGCATACAAAGTGGCGAGAATTAGTGGGAAGCCAGAGGATTGGGAAGCCTTTAAAAGCGAGCAGAGGACAACTAAAAAAGCAATAAGGGGGGAGAAGATGAAGTACGAGTGCAAGCTCGCTAGTAATATAAAGGAAGATAGGAAGAGCTTTTTTCAATATATAAAAGGTAAGTGAGAGGCAAAAATAGACATTGGACCACTGGAAAATGTGGCTGGAGAAGTAATAATAGGAAACAAAGAAAAGGCAGAGGAATTGAATAGTTACTTTACATCAGTCTTCACGATGGAAGATACCAGTGGGATGCCAGAGCTCCAGAGAGAACCAGGGGCAGAGGTGAGTGCAGTGACCATTACTAAGGAGAAGGTTCTGGGCAAACTGAAAGGTCTGAAGGTGGATAAATCGCCTGGACCGGATGGACTACACCCTAGGGTTCTAAAAGAGATGTCTCAGGTGATTGTGGAGGCATTGGTGGTGATCTTTCAGTAATCACTGGAGGCAGGGAGGGTCCCAGAGGACTGGAAAGTGGCTAATGTAACACAGCTGTTAAAGAAGGGAGTGAGGCAGAAGACGGGAAATTATAGGCCAGTTAGCCTGCCTTTGGACATTGGTAAGATTTTAGAGTCCATTATTAAAGATGAGATCACGGAGTTTAGGGGCTGGCTTAGCACAGTGGGCTAAGACAGCTGACTTGTAATGCAGAACAAGACCAGCAGCGTGGGTTCAATTCCCATTCCAGCCTCCCCGAACAGGTGCCGGAATGTGGCGACTAGGGGCTTTTCACAGTAACTTCATTGAAGCCTACTTGTGACAATAAATGATTATTATTATTACTTGGAAGTGCATGATAAAATAGGACTGAGTCAGCACGGCTTCATCAAGGGGAGGTCATGCCTGACAAATCTGTTAGAGGAAGAGTTCTTTGAGGAAGTAACAAGGAAGTTAAACAAAGGAGAACCAGTAGATGTGATTTATTTAGATTTCCAGAAGGCCTTTGACAAGGTGCCGCATAGGAGACTGTTAAATAAGGTAAGAGCCCATGGTGTTACACGTAAGATCCTGGCATGGATAGAGGATTGGCTGACTGGCAGAAGGCAGAGAGTGGTGATAAAGGGGTCTTTTTCAGGATGGCAGCCGGTGACTAGTGGTGAGCCTCAGGCGTCGGTGCTGACCACAACTTTTCACAATATACATTAATGATCTGGAAGAAGGAACTGAAGGCACTGCTGCTAAGTTTGCAGATGATACAAAGATCTGTAGAGGGGCAGGTAGTTTTGAGGAAGCTGGTGGGCTGCAGAAGGACTTGGACAGGCTAGGAGAGTGGACAAAGAAGTGGCAGATGGACTACAGTGTGAGGTTATGCACTTTGGAAGGAGAAATGGAGGCATAGACTATTTTCTAAATGGAGATATGCTTAGGAAATCAGACGCACTAAGGGACTTGGGATTCATTGTTCACAATTCTCTTAAGGTTAACATGCAGATTCAATTGCAGTTAGGAAGACAAATACAATGTTAGTATTCATGTTAAGAGGGCTAGAATACAAGACCAGGGATGTACTTATGAGGCTATATAAGGCTCAGTTCAGACCCCATTTGGAGTATTGTGAGCAATTATGGGCCCCGTTTCCAAGGAAGGATGTGCTGGCCTTGGAAAGTGTCCGGATTGATCCCTGGAATGAACAGCTTGTTGTATGAGGAATGGCTGAGGACGCTGGGTCTGTACTCGTTGGAGTTTAGAAGGATGAGGGGGGGATCTAATTGAAACTTAAAGGATACTGCGAGGCCTGGATAGAGTGGACGTGGAGAGGATGTTTCCACTTGTAGGAAAAACTAGAAGCAGAGGACACAATTCAGACTAAAGGCGATAATAAAACCGCGATGAGGAGGAATTTCTTCAGCCAGAGGGTGGTGAATCTGTGGAACTTTTTGCCGCAGAAGGTTGTCGAGGCCAAATCACTGAGTGTCTTTAAGGCAGAGATGCTCCTCCTCCAGCACATCGCTCCTCTGTTGCGTGATGTTGTGGATGACGCAGCAGGCCACCACAATGTGGGAGACCCTCTCAGCCTCTAGAGCGCTCCAGGCACCTGAACCGCATCTTCAGGAGGCCCAAGCACCGCTCGATCACATCTCTGGTCGCTGTATGAGCTTTGTTGTAGTGGGTCTCCGCGTGGGTCTGTGGTGTCCGGATAGGCGTTAGCAGCCACCACCGCAGCGAATAACCCCTGTCGCCCAGGAGCCAACCCCCATCCGGGGGGGGGGGGAAATATGTCAGAAATCATCGGGTGTGCCAGGATGAAGGTATCGTGCACACTGCCCGGGTATCGGGCGCAGATGTGCATGATGCCCAGCTGATGGCCACACACGAGCTGTACATTCATCGAGTGGAACCCCTTTCGGTTTATGTAGAGCAACCTGTCATCTGCAGGTGCTCGTAGGGGCACATGCATCCCATCGATCACCCCCTGACCCGGGGCATCCAGTCGATGGCGGCGAACCCCGTTGCTTGGGCATCCTGGGGTGGCACCCATACGGCCGGTGTCACACTGCAGAACCAGGGGACAAGGTGGGTGATCAGTGGGGTGCACAGCAAGGTGGCCGTCGTAATGGTGGTCCATGCCTGGACACCGCCCCAATCCCGTGGGAGTGTCTCCCCGGCCATTCAGCCTGTTTCCCCCTGTCCCCCCCGCCCCCCCCGGCCCTAGCAGGCCCCAGCCAGCCCGCAGTCTCTCCTCTCCGGGTCCTACCTCCTCTCTCTCTCTCAGCAGCCACCATGCCTATTTCACGATTTTTAAAACCACAAGTGAACCTCGCCGTCAGGGGCTTGGCCCATCGGAGGAGGAGAATCACAGAGGCCCCGGAGAAAACCGGGTCGGGCCCGCTGACTTGTAAACGGTGTCTACTGTACATATGTTCCTCCGGGTGCTCCAGTTTCCTTCCACAAGTCCCGAAAGACATGTCGTTACGTAATTTGGACATTCTGAATTCTCCCTCCGTGTACCCGAACAGGCGCTGGAATGTGGGGACTCGGGGATTTTCACAATAACTTCATTGCAGTGTTAATGTAAGCTTACTTGTGACAATAAAGATTATTATTATTGGCGACACTGTCGAGGTGATAGAAAATCAGGATTTGGCGTCTAATCAGCTCCTGACGAAAATTTGGCGTTGGAACCGATTCTCTGCCCAATCACCTTTCCCAATTTCAGCGTCAGCCAATGGAGAATCCCGCCATGGCCTCTCATTCTAAAATGTCCAACAAGAGGAAACATCTGCTCTACATCTACCCTGACAATCTCCTCTGACATCTTATATACTTCAATTAGATGTCCCCTCATTCTTCTAAACTTTACAGAGTATAGACCTAAACTGTTCAAACACTTCGTAAAAAACAAGACGTTCACCCCTGGAATCAATCTACTGAACCTTCTCTGAACCGTCTCTAATGCATTTACATCCATCCTCAAGTAAGGGGAGCAAAACTGTGCGCAGTGCTCCAGATGTGGTCTCAAAACAATGTCCTATACAGTTGGAACAGCACTTCCCTACTTTTATACTCTATTGCTGGGAGTTTTTTAGGCGGGATCAGGAAGTCGACCCGCGGACGTCTGGGAAGACCCTCACCAATAAATTCTGGTGGAGAGGAAACCCGAGACACTACACGTGTAGTGTCTCCCACCCGCCCTCCTCCTCTAACCTAATAATAAAACCCATTGGTCTGAGGTAAGTACCATATTTTTATTATATTATTATTATTTATTATAAGAATTTAGTTTAGTTGTTAGCCAGATCTTGGTAGAAAGTTAGAGGAATGGCAGGGAAGGGAGTGCAATGTTCCTCCTGCAGGATGTTTGAGGTGAGGGATGCAGTTAGTGTCCCTGCTGATTTTACCTGCAGGAAGTGCTGCCATCTCCAGCTCCTCCAAGACCGAGTTAGGGAACTGGAGCTGGAGTTGGAAGAACTTCGGATCATTCGGGAGGCAGAAGGGGTCATAGATAGCAGCTTCAGGGAATTAGTTACACCAAAGATTGGAGATAGGTGGGTAACTGTAAGAGGGACTGGGAAAAAACAGTCAGTGCAGGGATCCCCTGCGGTCGTTCCCCTGAGAAACAAGTATACCGCTTTGGATACTTGTGGGGGGGACGACTTACCAGGGGTAAGCCATGGGGTACGGGCCTCTGGCACGGAGTCTGTCCCTGTTGCTCAGAAGGGAAGGGGGGAGAGGAGCAGAGCATTAGTAATTGGGGACTCTATAGTCAGGGGCACAGATAGGAGATTTTGTGGGAGCGTGAGAGACTCACGTTTGGTATGTTGCCTCCCAGGTGCAAGGGTACGTGATGTCTCGGATCGTGTTTTCCGGGTCCTTAGGGGGAGGGGGAGCAGCCCCAAGTCGTGGTCCACATTGGCACCAACGACATAGGTAGGAAAGGGGACAAGGATGTCAGGCAGGCTTTCAGGGAGCTAGGATGGAAGCTCAGAACTAGAACAAACAGAGTTGTTATCTCTGGGTTGTTGCCCGTGCCACGTGATAGTGAGATGAGGAATAGGGAGAGAGAGCATTTAAACACGTGGCTACAGGGATGGTGCAGGCGGGAGGGTTTCAGATTTTTGGATAACTGGGGCTCTTTCTGGGGAAGGTGGGACCTCTACAGACAGGATGGTCTACATCTGAACCTGAGGGGCACAAATATCCTGGGGGGGAGATTTGTTAGTGCTCTTTGGGGGGGTTTAAACTAATGCAGCAGGGGCATGGGAACCTGGATTGTAGTTTTAGGGTAAGGGAGAATGAGAGTATAGAGGTCAGGAGCACAGATTTGACGTCGCAGGAGGGGGCCAGCGTTCAGGTAGGTGGTTTGAAGTGTGTCTACTTCAATGCCAGGAGTATACGAAACAAGGTAGGGGAACTGGCAGCGTGGGTTGGTACCTGGGACTTCGATGTTGTGGCCATTTCGGAGACATGGATAGAGCAGGGACAGGAATGGATGTTGCAGGTTCCGGGGTTTAGGTGTTTTAGTAAGCTCAGAGAAGGAGGCAAAAGAGGGGGAGGTGTGGCGCTGCTAGTCAAGAGCAGTATTACGGTGGCGGAGAGGATGCTAGATGGGGACTCTTCTTCCGAGGTAGTATTGGCTGAAGTTAGAAACAGGAAAGGAGAGGTCACCCTGTTGGGAGTTTTTTATAGGCCTCCTAATAGTTCTAGGGATGTAGAGGAAAGGATGGCGAAGATGATTCTGGATATGAGCGAAAGTAACAGGGTAGTTATTATGGGAGACTTTAACTTTCCAAATATTGACTGGAAAATATATAGTTCGAGTACAATAGATGGGTCGTTTTTTGTACAGTGTGTGCAGGAGGGTTTCCTGAAACAATATGTTGACAGGCCAACAAGAGGCGAGGCCACGTTGGATTTGGTTTTGGGTAATGAACCAGGCCAGGTGTTGGATTTGGAGGTAGGAGAGCACTTTGGGGACAGTGACCACAATTCGGTGACGTTTACGTTAATGATGGAAAGGGATAAGTATACACCGCAGGGCAAGAGTTATAGCTGGGGGAAGGGCAATTATGATGCCATTAGATGTGACTTGGGGGGGATAAGGTGGAGAAGTAGGCTGCAAGTGTTGGGCACACTGGATAAGTGGGGCTTGTTCAAGGATCAGCTACTGCGTGTTCTTGATAAGTATGTACCGGTCAGACAGGGAGGAAGGCGTCGAGCGAGGGAACCGTGGTTTACCAAGGAAGTGGAATCTCTTGTTAAGAGGAAGAAGAAGGCCTATGTGAAGATGAAGTGTGAAGTTTCGGTTGGGGCGATGGATAGTTACAAGGTAGCGAGGAAGGATCTAAAGAGAGAGCTAAGACGAGCAAGGAGGGGACATGAGAAGTATTTGGCAGGAAGGATCAAGGAAAACCCAAAAGCTTTCTATAGGTATGTCAGGAATAAGCGAATGACTAGGGAAAGAGTAGGACCAGTCAAGGACAGGGATGGGAAATTGTGTGTGGAGTCTGAAGAGATAGGCGAGATACTAAATGAATATTTTTCGTCAGTATTCACTCAGGAAAAAGATAATGTTGTGGAGGAGAATGCTGAGCCCCAGGCTAATAGAATAGATGGCATTGAGGTACGTAGGGAAGAGGTGTTGGCAATTCTGGACAGGCTGAAAATAGATAAGTCCCCGGGACCTGATGGGATTTATCCTAGGATTCTATGGGAGGCCAGGGAAGAGATTGCTGGACCTTTGGCTTTGATTTTTATGTCATCATTGGCGACAGGAATAGTGCCAGAGGACTGGAGGACAGCAAATGTGGTCCCTTTGTTCAAAAAGGGGAGCAGAGACAACCCCGGCAACTATAGACCGGTGAGCCTCACGTCTGTAGTGGGTAAAGTCTTGGAGGGGATTATAAGGGACAAGATTTATAATCATCTAGATAGGAATAATATGATCAGGGATAGTCAGCATGGCTTTGTGAAGGGTAGGTCATGCCTCACAAACCTTATTGAGTTCTTTGAGAAGGTGACTGAACAGGTAGACGAGGGTAGAGCAGTTGATGTGGTGTATATGGATTTCAGCAAAGCGTTTGATAAGGTTCCCCACGGTAGGCTATTGCAAAAAATACGGAGGCTGGGGATTGAGGGTGATTTAGAGATGTGGATCAGAAATTGGCTAGCTGAAAGAAGACAGAGGGTGGTGGTTGATGGGAAATGTTCAGAATGGAGTACAGTCACAAGTGGAGTACCACAAGGATCTGTTCTGGGGCCGTTGCTGTTTGTCATTTTTATCAATGACCTAGAGGAAGGCGCAGAAGGGTGGGTGAGTAAATTTGTAGACGATACTAAAGTCGGTGGTGTTGTCGATAGTGTGGAAGGATGTAGCAGGTTACAGAGGGATATAGATAAGCTGCAGAGCTGGGCTGAGAGGAGGCAAATGGAGTTTAATGTAGAGAAGTGTGAGGTGATTCACTTTGGAAGGAATAACAGGAATGCGGAATATTTGGCTAATGGTAAAGTTCTTGAAAGTGTGGCTGAGCAGAGGGATCTAGGTGTCCATGTACATAGATCCCTGAAAGTTGCCACCCAGGTTGATAGGGTTGTGAAGAAGGCCTATGGAGTGTTGGCCTTTATTGGTAGAGGGATTGAGTTCCGGAGTCGGGAGGTCATGTTGCAGCTGTACAGAACTCTGGTCCGGCCGCATTTGGAGTATTGCGTACAGTTCTGGTCACCGCATTATAGGAAGGACGTGGAGGCTTTGGAGCGGGTGCAGAGGAGATTTACCAGGATGTTGCCTGGTATGGAGGGAAAATCTTATGAGGAAAGGCTGACGGACTTGAGGTTGTTTTCGTTGGAGAGAAGAAGGTTAAGAGGAGACTTAATAGAGGCATACAAAATGATCAGGGGGTTGGATAGGGTGGACAGTGAGAGCCTTTTCCCGCAGATGGATATGGCTGGCACGAGGGGACATAACTTTAAACTGAGGGGTAATAGATATAGGACAGAGGTCAGAGGTAGGTTCTTTACGCAAAGAGTAGTGAGGCCGTGGAATGCCCTACCTGCTACAGTAGTGAACTCGCCAACATTGAGGGCATTTAAAAGTTTATTGGATAAACATATGGATGATAATGGCATAGTGTAGGTTAGATGGCTTTTGTTTCGGTGCAACATCGTGGGCCGAAGGGCCTGTACTGCGCTGTATTGTTCTATGTTCTATGTTCTATTCCATTCGCAATTAATGCCAAAATTCCATTTGTCTTTCTTATTACCTGCTGCACCTGCATACTAACTTTTGCAATTCATGGACGAGGACACCAGATCCCTCTGCACCACGGCATTTTGAAGTTTCTCTCCATTTAGAAAATAAGTTGCGTTTTTATTCTTCTGACCAAAATGGATAACCTCACACTTATCCATGTTAAACTCCATCTATCCATATACATTTGTAAATTTCTTACTTCCTAATTGCAACTTGCTTTCCCACCTATTTTAGTGTTGTCTGCAGATTTGGCTATAGTACCTTCTATCCCTGCATCCAAGTCGTTGATATAAATTGTAAGTAGTTTGGGCCTGAGGATCGAACCCTGTGGCACACCACTAGTTACAGCTTGTCACGAAAAACACCGATTTATACACATTTTCTGTTTTCTGTTGGTTAGCCAGTCCTCTATCCAAGCCAATATATTACCCCCAACCCCGTGGGATCTTACCTTGTGTATTAACGTTTTGCGTGGCACCTTATCAAATGCGTTCTGAAAGTCCAGATACACTGCACCTACAGGACCCCTGTTATGCACTTGGCTCGTTCCATCTTTGAGGAACTCCAGAAAATTAGCCCAACAAGATTTTTCCTTCATAAAGCCAGGCTGACTCTGATGGATTGTGTTTTGACTTTCCAAATGTCCTGTTACTGCTTCCTTAATAATGGATTCCAGCAGTTTCCCAACGACAGACATTAATCAAAAGGGTCTATAGTTTCCTACTTTCGGCCTTTTTTTCTTTTTGAACAAAGGTGTTACATTAGCCTTTTTCCAATCCACTGGAACCTATCCAGAATCCATGGAATTTTGAAATGTTATAACCAGTGCCTCCGCTATACCTGCTGCCACTTCCCTTAAGACCCTCGGATACAGACCGTCAGGCCCTGGGGACTTGTCTGCCTTGAATTCCAAAACAGCTTGCTCAGTACTTTTTCCCTACTGATGGCGATTGTTTTAAGTTCCTCTTTTTGGACAACCTTTGCTTTATCTGTTACTTTTGGAATGGCTCTAGTGAAAACCGAGGCAAAATATTGATTTAGTGTTTCTGCCATTTCTGAGTACCCCATTATTAACTCCCCAGTCTCATCCTCCAAAGGACCAACATTGACTTTAGATTCTCTCTTCCTTTTTATATAATTAGAGAATCTTTTGCTACTCGTTTTTATATTTTCCGCTAGATTTCTTTTATAATTTACCTTTGCTCTTTTATTACTTTTTTAGTAACCATTTGTTGGTCTTTAAAAGTTTCCCAAGCCTCCAGTCTGCCACTGACCTTTACAATATAGTATGCCTTAGTTTTCCCCTTCGTTATCTTTAACCTCCTTATTGGTTTAGCTCACTGGGCTAAATTGCTGGCTTTTAAAGCAGACCAAGGCAGACCAGCAGCACAGTTCAATTCCCGTACCAGCCTCTCCGAACAGGTGCCGGAATGTGGCGACTAGGGGCTTTTCACAGTAACTTCATTGAAGCCTGCTCGTGACAATAGGCGATTTTCATTTAATTTCATTGATTTAGCCATGGGTGCATTTTCCCCATCTTACAATCCTTCCTCTCTAGAATATATTTTAGTAGGGAGGAATTGAATATCTTCTTAAATCCATAGAATCCCTACAGTGCAGAAGGAGGCAATTCGGTCCATCAACCTGCACCGAACATCTGAAAGAGCCCTCTACCTTGGCCGACTCCCCCACCCTAACCCCACAACCCTCACATCCTCACATCCCCTCTAAACCACCTTCCCATTACCTGAGAAGCCTATGCCCCCTGGTTATTGATCCCTCCACTAAGGGGAAAAATATCTTCTTATCCACCCTATCTATGCCCCTCATAATTTTTTTTAAACATTTTTTTTTATTCTCCTCCTTTTCCACATTTTCTCCCAAATTTACACCCAACAATAAACAATAATCAGTAACGAATGTAATGCCAACACCCATATCAATAACAACGACCCCATCCTCCCACCAAACCCCAGACATTGGCCCGCATGTTAACATAAACAAATGACAAAAAGGAATCACCCATAGTCACCATTAACACATACAGTCCCCTCCCCCCAACCCTCCCACCCCCCCCAACCCTCTCAGCCCCCAACCCTCCTAATGTTCGATGTGATCCAATTCTCGAAAGTGCATAATGAATAACGCCCATGAATTGTAGAATCCCTTCATCCTTCCCCTCAGTTCAAATTTGACCTTTTCAAGCGTTAAGGGTTCCAGCAGGTCCCCCCGCCACACCAGGGCACAGGGTGGAGAGGTTAATCTCCCCCCCAACATATCCGCCTTCGGGCGATCAATGAGGCGAAGGCTACAACAT
Source organism: Scyliorhinus torazame (assembly GCF_047496885.1). Lineage (NCBI taxonomy): Eukaryota > Metazoa > Chordata > Chondrichthyes > Carcharhiniformes > Scyliorhinidae > Scyliorhinus > Scyliorhinus torazame. The sequence goes on from NC_092712.1 coordinate 76,863,573, forward strand.
CTGCCTCCGTGCCAGTTTCCAACCCCGGCTGGTCCGACACCCCGAATATGGCCTCCCGAGGGCCCGGGTCCAGTTTGCCCCTCATAATTTTATACACCTCAATCAGGTCCCATCTCAACCTTCGCTGCCCCAGGGAACAAACCCAGCCTATCTAGTCTCTCTTGATAGCTGAAATTCTCCAGCCCAGGCAACATCCTGGTGAATCTCCTCTGCACCCTCTCCAGTGAAATCACTTCACATGTGGTGACCGAACTGTACACAGTACTCCAGCTGGAGTCTAACCAGCATTTTATGTAACTCCAGCATAACCTCCCTGCGCTTATATTCAATGTCTCAGTTAATAAAGGTAAGGATCCCATAGGACTTCCTAACCAGCTTATCTACCTGTCCGGCCATCTTCAGAGATCTGTGAACCGGCACACCAAAGTCCCTTTGATCCGCTGTACTTGCCAGGGTCCTACCATTCTATACTCCCTTGCCTTGTTAGTGCTCCCAAAATACATTACCGTACATTTTTCATGGTTAAATTCCATTTGCCAAACTTCTGCCCATCTAACCAGCCCGTCTATATCGTCCTTGCATGACATCGGCAGCATGAGTGGAGGTGTCCAATGCGTGGCTAAGTCAGTGATAGCCATGGCTGAGCGCCTCGACAGCATGTCCCAGTCGCTGGGGGATGTGTCCCAGTCCCAGGTGGACCTGTATGTGGCACTCTAGAGCATATCTCGGTCATTGGGGGAGGTGTCCCAGTCGCAGGTGGGCATTGCCGGGCACTCCAGGGCATGTCCCAGTCACTGACGAGCATCGCCGAGGGTGTTGACCCAAACCGCAGACATTGGAAGCCGCCAGGGATGGCAAAGCCAGGTGGATTGAACCCCGACTGCCCCTCCATCCCCAGTTAACTTATGGGCACCAACTGGGAGGAGGGGGCACTGGATACCACTCCAGAGCCATCCTATGGAGTGGTGACGGGGGCATGTGTCGCCAACAAGGCCCCCGGAGGATTCCAACCAAGGTCATCAAAGGCCATGGGATGCGGTAGGCACCAATCTACCTCCACCTCTGATGTGCATCCCGCCTAGACACAGGGGTGGAGCGTGGAAGGCTAATCAGGTCAACGATCACTGAGAGGGCACGGGGGGGGATAGGGGGAACGTGGGGTGAGGTGCGAGAGGATGGGGTGAAGGGGCAAGGGGCAAGGGGGGAGGGGTTGGAAAGGGGGGGAGCACCATCAGGGGCAAGGGGCAGTCGGGGATACGTATGTACAGAACCCGAGAAATATGATTCCTCTGGAACGTTCCTCCGCAATGCGGGCTGACCATCAATCCCCTGCCCCAGCCCCCGGGCATGGAGGTCCAAGGCAACATGCATGCCATCCACTACCCCCTGGACCTGGGGCATCCTGGCGATGGCAGAGAAACCTGCTGCCCAAGAATCTTGCCGGGCCTGCTCCATGTCAAAGTTCACTGCCCGGGCAAACAGGGTATCGGTGACCCCATGGATGCACCTGTGGGCTGTAGCTTGGGAGATGCCGCACAAGTCCCTGCTCGATCCCTGGAATGATCCTGAGGCGTAGACGTTCAGGGCTGCGGTGACTTTGACAGCCACCAGGAGTGGTTACCTTCTCCTCCACGTGGTGCTGACTCCATGAGGAGCTGGCAAAGGTGCCGCACTGTCCCCTCGTTGAGGCAGAGCCTCCTGCTGCACATGCTGTCTATCATCTGTTCGAAAGATGTCTGTACATCCTGGGTTGTCGCCAGCCTCCCCCTCTGGCCTGATGGGTGGCCACGTTCTCAGGGCGTGAGGTGGGGCCCTGCACATGGGCCGCCACCTCGAGTCTCTGTCGACGCTGTTGCCGCTGCCTTCTCTGGCCTGCCAGCAGCACTGCGAGGGCAGCTTCCGGCGGTCCAAGATATCATCCATCCTGTGTAATATCTGTCAGGAATTGGGAAAGGGGGAGAGACTGACAACCAATGCTGTCTTCCAACCTGGGACCCTCCGTCCCCCATTGCTCCCTTCACCACCCCCCCTCCTCCCAACAACCCACATTACCTACATCCAACACTCCCTTCCCCAGGTCACAGTGGGGGATCCTGGTCACCGGACCCCACAGCCTGGACTCCACACATAACTTTACCTGGGACTGGGTGCTGGTCCCCTCCCCGCTCTACCACCCTATTAGCAGCAGCCATCAGCCGCGTGGCCAGAGGTCTCCATGGTCAGTGGGTGTTATGGGTGGTCAGTGGGACAGACAGGCAGGGGCTGGGGTTGCCCCCCGTAACGGGTACCCCCCCCCCCTCAGCCCAGGGTCAACCCCCACTGATGGACGCCACCCCCAGAAAGCATCCAACGTGGCTGCATTACAGCCTGGGTATGGCAACTGCTCAGCCCAAGACCGCAAGAAACTTCAGAGAGTCGTGAACACAGCCCAGTCCATCACACAAACCTGCCTCCCATCCATTAACTCTGTCTACATCTCCCGCTGCCTGGGGAAAGCCGGCAGCATAATTAAAGACCCACCCACCCGGCTTACTCACTCTTCCAACTTCTTCCATTGGGCAGGAGATACTGTAGCCATCTGGGATGGCGACTTCCCGATTACAAAATGGACATTTTGCAAAGATTGCAGGGGAAAATGGACAATACTGAGAAAACAAGCAGTTTCAGGGCTTGTCTGTATTTTGGAGCCGCAGCTCCCAGACAAGACCAAAACTGTAGGCCCATTAGCATACTAATGGCCCATCTCCGGGGACAAAAGAGTAACATTTGAGTAACCGATACTAAGGCAGACACCCCGGCGCCAGAGGAGACCAGAACGAAGCAGGCCAACGACCACCTAGGACACGCCCAGCCATCAGGGCATCCACCCCTTTATTGGATGAGATCAATAGGAAGGATCAAGAAATGGCCCAATTGATTGGGGCCAAGTTCAAGGCCTGCCCAAAAGAGCGCCAAGCCCCTTTGGGTATAAGAAGGAGCCTCCAAGAGAGAATCGTTCTCTTGGACCCGGCTCTCACCGAGGGGAGACCTGTCCACCAGCTACACCAGAAGCAAGTAAGTCCAAGGTCAACGCTCGCTACCAGACAGACGACCTTAGCTGTTCCCCTCTACCACTTCGACCCCAGCAGCCTCAGAACTGAACAACGGCCATTGTTCCTCTGACTGAGTGGGCGCCCGAAGCTAAGTATAGGCTTTAGCAGTAGTGATAGTTTAGTCTGTAGAGTTTCGTGCATGAGTATAGTTAACTATGTGTGTAAATAAATAAGCATTGACTTTGAACTAACTAACTGGTGTATCGAGTCTTTGATTAGTATTTGGTTTGAACCTTGTGCGGTATAGAAAGATACCTGGCGACTCTAGAGCAAACGTAATTAGAATTAAGGAAGGCGACCATATTGACCACCATGTTCAGAGCCAACCAAAGAGAGCAACAATACAAAAGTCTGAGAACACGCACGAACAGACTCAAAAATAGCGTCTTCCCCATTGTTACCAGACTCCTAAACGACCCTCTTATCGACTGACCTCATTAACACTATAACCCCTGTATGCTTCACCCAATGCCGGTGTAATATATTTACATTGTGGACCTTGCGTTGCCCTTTTATGTATTTTCTTTTTATTTTCTTTTAATTTATTAAATGATCTGTTTGAGCTGCTCGCTGAAAAATATTTTTCACTGTACCTCGGTAGACATGACAATAAACAAATCTGATCCGACCCTGACTGAGGCAGTGCACTCAGATCTGGCGCAGACCAACTGGTGGGTGCGTTCGCGGACATTTTCAACCTCTTCCCTACTCCGTTCCGAGGTTTCCACCTGCTTCAATTGGGGGAGGCAGTGGTGTAGTGGTTTTGTCACTAGGCTAGTAGCCAAGAGACCCAGGTTCATGCTCACGGAATCTGGGTTTGAACCCCGCCATGGTAGATGCTGAAACTGAAATTCCAATAAAAGTCTCAAATTTTGGGACAGCACGGTGGCTCTGCTGCCTCACAGCTATAGTGTCCCAGGTTCAATTCCAGCCTTGGCTGACTGCCTGTGTGGAGTTCGCATTTTCTCCCCGTGTCTGAGTGGGTTTCCTCCGGGTGCTGCAGTATCCTCCCACAGTCCAAAGATGTGCAGGTTAGGTGGATTGGCCGTGCTAAATTACCCCATTGTGTAAAAAAAGGTTGGTGAGGATACCGGGTAACGGGGATAGGTTTGAGGTGTGGGCGTAAGTAGGGTGCTCTTTCGAAGAGCTGGTGAAGACCTGATGGGCCGAATGGTCTCCTTATGCATTGTAAATTCCATGGTTCAAGAAGACCACCATCATACTGGTGTCAAAGAAGAACCAGGCAATGCGCCTCAACAATTTCCACATTGTGGCCCTGACATCGTTCATGAAGAACTTCGAGAGGTTGGTAATGAGACACATCAACTCCATACTCCAAGAATGCCTAGATCCACTGGAATTCGCATACCGCCGCAATTAGTCCACAGCAGACGCCATCTCCCTTGCCCTATACTCATCCCTGGAGCATCTCGACAACAAGGACTCCTACATAAGACTCCTATTTATTGACTACAGCTCCGGTTTCAACACTATAATCCCAGCCAAGCTCATATCCGAACTCCAAAACCTAGGACTCGGCTCCTCACTTTGCAACTGGATCCTCGGCTTCCTGACCCACAGCCACAATCAGTAAGAATAAACAACAACACCTCTTCCATGATAATTCTCAATACCAGTGTCCCCAACGCTGTGTACCTAGCTCCCTACTATACTCCTTATACACGTATGACTACGGGGCAAAATTCAGCTCCAACTCCATTTTACAAATTTGCTGATGACACAACCGTAGTGGGCCGGATCTCGAACAACAATGAGTCAGAATACAGGAGGGAGATAGAGAACCTAGTGGTGTTGTGTAATGACAACAATCTCTCCCTCAATGTCAGCAAAACTAAGGAGCTGGTCATTGACTTCAGGAAGCGAAGTGTTGTCTGTATCAACTGGGCCGCGATGGAGATGGTTGACAGCTTCACATTCCTAGGTGTGCACATCACTAACAATCAGTCCTGGTCCACCCACGGCAACGCTCCAACCAAGAAAGCACAACAGCACCTATACTTCCTCAGGAAACTAAGGAAATTCGGCATGTCCTCAATGGCTCTTTCCAATTTTTATAGATGCACCATAGAAAGCATCCTATCTGGCTGCATCACAGTATGGTATGGCAACTGCTCGGCCCAAGACTGTAAGAATCAGAGAGTCATGAACACAGCCCAGTCCATTACACAAGCCTGCCTCCCATCCATTGACTCTGTCTACACCTCCCGCTGCCTTGGGAAAGTGGTCAGCTTAATTAAAAACTCCTCCCACCCGAGTTATTCTCGCTTCCAACCTCTTCCATCGGGCAGGAGATACAAAAGTTTGAGAACACGCACTAATATATTCAAAAGCAGCTTCTTCCGCGCTGTTACCAGACTCCTGAATGGCCCTCTTATGGACTGAACTGATCTCTCTATGCATCTTCTCTACAGTTGTAGCACTACACTCCGTATGCTTCACTGATGTCTATGTTTATGTATTCACATCATGTATTTATGGTATGTTCTATGTTTTCATGTATGGAACGATCTGCCTGAACTGTACGCAGAACAATGCTTTTCGCTGTACCTCGGTACACATGACAAATGCAAATCCTTTCCTGCTGCTAAGATCAGCTAACTTGGTACAGATTGGGGATTGAACTTCAGACCTTGGTTGTGTCGCTCACTTCCATGCTCGGCAATTAAACAACTGTGCAATCAGAGCTGTTCAATTAAATACAAAATTCCTATCGAGTGTATTTCAGAGCTCTTTAGAAATTGTCTGTGTTGCTTTGTCCTTTGGTCCCAACCTATTTACCATTATCATAGAATTTAACAGCACTGACTGAGGTCTTTTGAGCTATCGGACCTGTGCCAGGCTTTCCTAAGAGCTATCCACTTAGTCCCTGCCCTTTCTGCATACCCTTCAAAATGTTTCTTTTTCAAATAATGGTCCACTTTACTTTTAAAAATAACTCGATGTTCAGTCTGCACTTTGCTTTTGGTATTCCACATCCTAGCAACTGCCTGTGAAACTAAAAACCTTTGCTAATATGATGCCTTCATTTAAAATTTTTAGTCATCAACAAGTAGAAATATATTGCTTCTAATTCGCTTCATAACCACCCCCCGCCCCCTCTCCTCCCCCTCTTCACTTATTGATGACAGAGCTTCTTTTGAAGGTTGCTGCCCTCTTCCCAGATTCACTACTCTCTGAGGGAAGGAATTCCTCCTCATCTCTGTCTTAAATGGACGACCCCTTACTCTGAGATTATGCCCTCTGGTCCTAGACTCTCCCACAAAGGAAACAATCTCTCACCATTCACCCCAACATCTTGTTCAGAAAAAAACAGGAAATTTAAACTCTTGAAAAGCAATTCTGGTGCTCCGTTGTTTACAGTAATAGCTACTATATCACTTGATACCGAGATGTATTATCTGACTATTCACTTAGCCAACTGAGACAGCTACAGCAAGCCGTGGCAGAGAGTTGAGCTGTTTTTTTGTTGTTTAAAGCTTCAGTATTTATAGGTTGTGGCTCCCATTATGTTAAGAGGAGTAAGTGTTTTAAAAATACTATTCGAACTGAGCATTAATGTTTCAAATTATAGCTTAGAAATACAACACTGTGTCTCTGAATGTGTTTCAGTGTTGGTTACTATAACTGCTCATCTTGTTCCCTGGCAGATGCACCAGCAGGTGTTACATTCAACAAGTGCATGAGACTTTAGCGACACAGTAAACAAGCCCTTTGCTGTAATTTTGAAAGGGAAAATCTTTTTTCCCCAGTATATGAGGCATTACAAGTCACAAAATGTCTTGAGACACACAGAGGTTGAGGAGAGCAGTGGAGGTTTTTTTTTTGTAATTCGTTCACGGGATGTGGCGTCGCAGGCTGTGCCAGCATTTATTGCCCATCCTTCATTGCTCTTCAGAGGCCAGTTAAGAGTCAACCACATTGCTGTGGATCTGGAGTCACATTTAGGCCTGGCCAGATAAGGACAGCAGATTTCTTTCCTTGAAGGACATTCATGGACCAGATGGGTTTTTACAACAATCGACAATGATGCTGATGAAGGAGCTGAGAATGGTGGGGTTAATCCCCAATGCGTTTCACACCATAGAACCATAGAATTCCTACAGTGCAGTTGGAGCCTATTTGGCCCATCAAGTCTGCACCGACCCTCGGAAAGAGCACCTGACCTAAGTCTACTCCCATGTCCTATCCCCGCAAGCCCACCTAACCTGCACATCTTTGGACACTTAAGGGGCAGTTTAGCATGGCCAATCCACCTAACCTGTTGGAGGAAACCGGAGCACCCGAAGGAAACCCACGCAGACATGGGGAGAAAGTGCAGACTCCGCTCCGACAGTCACCCAAGGCCGGGGGGGGGGGGCAATGATCAGGAGGGGGCGAGGTCATGCCAACAGCTACCTACAGCTGGTAGAGCAAAGAGTAAAACTCCAGCTCTTCCCACTTCACCAAAGAGAGGCATTTAGAAGGTTTTGAGGGCCTCCGACAGTACTTATAAGAAACATCGCCTCAGCTGCTCAAGACCTGGAAATACTAATCTGAGCTCTGATGACCAAAATGAATTTAGTAATGGAGATGGGAGACTCGTGAGGCTTTCGCTTATTACAGGTGACTTTCTCACAAAAAGCCCCAACTAATATGACGTTGGGCTGAATGCTTCACACTGATGCTGCAGTTACGTAAATGGAGTTTCAGCGTCTGAACTGACCATAAATCCAGGCAGAATGAGACTTTCAGTAGGAATGAGTCTTTGTTTCTCCCTGGAGTCAGGTTGCTTGTGACAGCCATTGTTTAGCACCAGCCATAATGGGTTTGGCTTTTTGGTGATGTTAAATCAATAATTCATTAGCTACGTGAGCATCTGGCCAGGAAGGAATGCGTTAGGTGATTAGTGACTACAAGCAAGCAAACATCATTTCAAAATTTGGTCACTACTGTCTGGGGTTACCGAATGCCTATTGTACACACATAGAATTTACAGTGCAGAAGGAGGCCATTCGGCCCATCGAGTCTACACCAGCTCTTGGAAAGAGCACCCTGCCCAAGGTCAACACTTCCACCGTATCCCCATAACCCAGTAACCCCACCCAACGCTAAGGGCAATTTTGGACACTAAGGGCAATTTATCATGGCCAATCCACCTCACCTGCACATCTTTGGACTGTGGGAGGAAACCGGAGCACCCGGAGGAAACCCACGCACACACGGGGAGGATGTGCAGACTCCGCACAGACAGTGACCCAGCGGGGAACCAAACCTGGGACCTTGGAGCTGTGAAGCAATTGTGCTATCCACAATGCTACCGTGCTGCCGTACATTAGAAAGTGTACAAGTGGGTAACTTAGATTAACAGTGCATATCAGTAATTCATATCAGTTCTTTGTACTAAACTCTAATGGCCACATCTCACGCAAACCTATTCTGCACCATACTTCCAAGAGACAGTCTCCACAGGCAGCTTAAGGATAGTGTTATAATCCTCACAAAGACCACGGGGGCATCACCAGATTGATTCCGGGAATGAAAGTGTGGACGTACGAGGGAGAGATTGAACAGTTTGGGGTTTATACTCACTGGAGTTTAGAAGGATGTATTGGGATCTGATTGAGGTATATAAAATACTAAAAGGCATTTATAAAGCAAAAATAGACCAAATGTTCTCCCTTGTAGGGCAATCTAGAATGCGAGGTCACCTGTTGAGAGTTAGCCTGCGCCTCCTGGAATTATTCCCTGCCGACGAGGATCAGGCAGGGGATTCGGAGCAGCCTTTTTTATACTTCAGAAGATAACTCCGGTAAGAAAAAACAAACCCAGAAATGCCTTTCTTTGGAAGACCAGCCCCTGTGTTGATCTCCATTTCCAGGGGGTGACCGTTGACTTGAAGTCTAATCCAAATCTGTGCCACGTGATGCAATTCAGCTACATCAGGTCTTCCTCCTTGAGCTGGGCCACGTGCAAGGCCCTGGTGACCCAAGGTGACCTTGTCGTCTGCCCAGGATGACGTATTCTTTGTCGATTCTTACAGCCTTGGTGGTACATGGTGGTACAAATGTAGAGGACTGGGGCCAGCATGCTGAGCACATGCGCTATTCTTTTGTGCTTTGTGTGAGGGCCACGAAGAATCCAGCACGCGTTTGTAGAGTCAAACAGAAAATAACTGTATTTACAACAATATGTACAAAGTACCAGCAGTTCACTACTGGTTCCCTCTCTCTAGCTGGTCCCACACTGGCCAGCTCTATTTACACAGTTGTGCTGCTAATGATTGTCCCGCCACACTCATTGGGGGAGCTTATATTTCTCGAGGATCATGGGGTTACCAATTGCCAAAACCGATAGGATCCAGGCAGGTTATAGCAGCGCCAATGACATTAAAGGGGGTGAGAGACAAAGGTTAATCTTCCTAACGACATGCGAGGTCCCGACGTTAGCATATTCAAAAGTTTAACCTACTCAGCGTTCCCTGACACTAAAATATTCGACGAGCTCGTGCACCTGCTGAGATACCATTACCACTCAAAGCCATCCATAATCCTTCAACGCTACCATTTCAACACAGCTGTGAGGACACTGGGAGAAGCCATTACAGAATTTCTTGCTAGATTGTGGAAGTTGGCAGAGTACCGCGAATATGTCCTGTCCACAGGGCGGCACAGTGGCGCAGTGGTTAGCACTACTGCCTCACGGCGCCAAGGACCCGGGTTCGATTGTGGCCCTGGGTTATTGTCTGTGTGGAATTTGCACATTCTCCCAGTGTCCACGTGGATCTCGCCCCCACAACCCACAAAGATGTGCAGGTTAGGTCAATTGGCCACCTCTAACTTGCCCCTAATTGCAGCCCACTCTGCAAATCTGACTGGGCATGTGATACCCAAACGTTCCAAATATTGTAATTCAGTTTCCACCTTTGCAAGCAAGGGGGAGACTGGTCGTGCTCTGAAGTATTTGGACAGGGCCTCGGGTCATATTAAATTCTTCCACTGGCCTTTTTATTTTCCCCAGGTCCTCCTGGAAAACCTCCGGATATTCCAGTACAGGCTGCCGGTGCCCATTGAAAGATTTGTTATCCGTCCAGGCAAACTGCTCGCAGCCAATCGTGGACAAACGGGTTGGGTCCTGGCCCATGTACCACCATTAGTGGAAGCCTGACTGTCTGCTGCCATTGGTGCCCAGGGTCATGTGGTCGCAATGATGATCAACAGCTCTTCGCTATATATTGCCAGCCGGGTCTTGGTACCACGCAAGAAGCCAGAGGAAGATTTGTTGATGATGATGGAGACGCCAGCCCCTGTGTCGATCTCCATTTCCAGGGGGGTGACCGTTGACTTGAAGTCTAATCTGAATCTGTGCCATGTGATGCAATTCAGCCAAATCAGGTCTTCCTCCTTGAGCTGGGCCACGTGCAAGGCCCTGGCTCGGGGTGACCTTGTCGTCTGCCCAGGATGACGTATTCTTTGTCGATTCTGACAGCCTTGGTTGTTGCCCGTTCTGCTGCTGGTACACTCCATCATGCTCCAGGGTGGTGGCTCGCTGATCTGTGATGGCCCTTGACCATTGAGCCCAGACGTGACTTTGTGTACTTGGTTGCTGCTTTGGAAACAATCTGGTCATGCCAGCGCTGCCCTCGGAGGGCGCTGCACTCCAGTACGAGGGGGTCGTCCAACGATATGGATGCTGTAGTCACAGAACCCTGAGCTCCTGAACCCCCTTCTCAGCATTCCCACGTGACAGGGCTAGCTCGATGCCCTTTTTCAGGTACAATGTTGGTTCTGCCAACAGGTCTCTCGGAGTTGCCCCACACACCTGCGGGTTGTGGATCCCGCACACCAACCGATCCCGCACACCGACCGATCCAGCACACCAACCGATCCCGCACACCGACCGATCCAGCACACCAACCGATCCCGCACACCAACCGATCCCGCACACCGACCGATCCAGCACACCAACCGATCCCGCACACCGACCGATCCAGCACACCCACCGATCCAGCACACCAACCGATCCAGCACACCGACCGATCCAGCACACCCACCGATCCCGCACACCAACCGATCCAGCACACCGACCGATCCCACACACCCACCGATCCAGCACACCGACCGATCCCGCACACCGACCGATCCAGCACACCAACCGATCCCGCACACCAACCGATCCCGCACACCCACCGATCCAGCACACCGACCGATCCCGCACACCTACCGATCCAGCACACCGACCGATCCTGCACACCGACCGATCCCCCGCACACCGACCGATCCAGCACACCGACCGATCCAGCACACCCACCGATCCAGCACACCGACCGATCCCGCACACCTACCGATCCAGCACACCCACCGATCCAGCACACCCACCGATCCAGCACACCGACCGATCCAGCACACCGACCGATCCCGCACACCAACCGATCCCGCACACCGACCGATCCAGCACACCGACCGATCCCGCACACCAACCGATCCCGCACACCAACCGATCCCGCACACCTACCGATCCCGCACACCGACCGATCCAGCACACCGACCGATCCAGCACACCGACCGATCCAGCACACCAACCGATCCAGCACACCCACCGATCCCGCACACCGACCGATCCCGCACACCCACCGATCCAGCACACCGACCGATCCAGCACACCGACCGATCCAGCACACCAACCGATCCAGCACACCCACCGATCCCGCACACCGACCGATCCCGCACACCCACCGATCCAGCACACCAACCGATCCAGCACACCGACCGATCCAGCACACCGACCGATCCCGCACACCGACCGATCCAGCACACCGACCGATCCAGCACACCGACCGATCCAGCACACCCACCGATCCAGCACACCCACCGATCCAGCACACCAACCGATCCAGCACACCGACCGATCCAGCACACCGACCGATCCAGCACACCCACCGATCCCGCACACCAACCGATCCAGCACACCGACCGATCCAGCACACCGACCGATCCCGCACACCGACCGATCCAGCACACCAACCGATCCTGCACACCCACCGATCCAGCACACCCACCGATCCAGCACACCGACCGATCCAGCACACCGACCGATCCCGCACACCGACCGATCCAGCACACCGACCGATCCCGCACACCAACCGATCCAGCACACCGACCGATCCCGCACACCAACCGATCCAGCACACCGACCGATCCAGCACACCGACCGATCCAGCACACCGACCGATCCAGCACACCGACCGATCCAGCACACCGACCGATCCAGCACACCGACCGATCCCGCACACCCACCGATCCAGCACACCAACCGATCCAGCACACCGACCGATCCAGCACACCCACCGATCCAGCACACCGACCGATCCCGCACACCGACCGATCCAGCACACCCACCGATCCCGCACACCAACCGATCCCGCACACCGACCGATCCAGCACACCCACCGATCCAGCACACCAACCGATCCCGCACACCAACCGATCCCGCACACCCACCGATCCAGCACACCGACCGATCCCGCACACCAACCGATCCCGCACACCGACCGATCCAGCACACCGACCGATCCAGCACACCCACCGATCCAGCACACCGACCGATCACGCACACCGACCGATCCCGCACACCGACCGATCCAGCACACCGACCGATCCAGCACACCCACCGATCCAGCACACCAACCGATCCCGCACACCAACCGATCCCGCACACCCACCGATCCAGCACACCGACCGATCCCGCACACCGACCGATCCCGCACACCGACCGATCCAGCACACCCACCGATCCAGCACACCCACCGATCCCGCACACCGACCGATCCAGCACACCGACCGATCCAGCACACCAACCGATCCCCCGCACACCGACCGATCCCGCACACCGACCGATCCAGCACACCAACCGATCCAGCACACCCACCGATCCCGCACACCGACCGATCCAGCACACCGACCGATCCAGCACACCGACCGATCCAGCACACCGACCGATCCCGCACACCGACCGATCCAGCACACCAACCGATCCCGCACACCCACCGATCCAGCACACCGACCGATCCCGCACACCAACCGATCCCGCACACCCACCGATCCAGCACACCGACCGATCCCGCACACCGACCGATCCTGCACACCCACCGATCCAGCACACCGACCGATCCCGCACACCAACCGATCCAGCACACCAACCGATCCCGCACACCAACCGATCCCGCACACCAACCGATCCCGCACACCAACCGATCCAGCACACCCACCGATCCAGCACACCGACCAATCCCGCACACCCACCGATCCAGCACACCGACCGATCCAGCACACCCACCGATCCAGCACACCGACCGATCCCGCACACCGACCGATCCTGCACACCCACCGATCCAGCACACCGACCGATCCCGCACACCAACCGATCCAGCACACCGACCGATCCAGCACACCAACCGATCCCGCACACCCACCGATCCAGCACACCGACCGATCCCCCGCACACCAACCGATCCAGCACACCGACCGATCCAGCACACCGACCGATCCAGCACACCGACCGATCCCGCACACCGACCGATCCAGCACACCGACCGATCCAGCACACCAACCGATCCCGCACACCCACCGATCCAGCACACCGACCGATCCCGCACACCAACCGATCCTGCACACCCACCGATCCAGCACACCGACCGATCCCGCACACCAACCGATCCAGCACACCGACCGATCCCGCACACTAACCGATCCCGCACACCAACCGATCCCGCACACCAACCGATCCCGCACACCAACCGATCCCGCACACCAACCGATCCCGCACACCGACCGATCCTGCACACCGACCGATCCCGCACACCGACCGATCCAGCACACCCACCGATCCAGCACACCCACCGATCCAGCACACCGACCGATCCAGCACACCGACCGATCCCGCACACCGACCGATCCAGCACACCGACCGATCCAGCACACCGACCGATCCCGCACACCGACCGATCCAGCACACCCACCGATCCCGCACACCAACCGATCCCGCACACCGACCGATCCAGCACACCGACCGATCCAGCACACCGACCGATCCAGCACACCGACCGATCCCGCACACCGACCGATCCAGCACACCGACCGATCCCGCACACCGACCGATCCAGCACACCAACCGATCCAGCACACCGACCGATCCAGCACACCGACCGATCCCGCACACCCACCGATCCCGCACACCAACCGATCCTGCACACCCACCGATCCAGCACACCGACCGATCCCGCACACCCACCGATCCCGCACACCAACCGATCCAGCACACCGACCGATCCCGCACACCCACCGATCCCGCACACCGACCGATCCAGCACACCAACCGATCCAGCACACCGACCGATCACGCACACCCACCGATCCAGCACACCGACCGATCCCGCACACCGACCGATCCAGCACACCGACCGATCCAGCACACCGACCGATCCAGCACACCGACCGATCCCGCACACCGACCGATCCAGCACACCCACCGATCCCGCACACCGACCGATCCAGCACACCAACCGATCCAGCACACCGACCGATCCAGCACACCAACCGATCCTGCACACCGACCGATCCAGCACACCGACCGATCCCGCACACCGACCGATCCAGCACACCGACCGATCCAGCACACCGACCGATCCCGCACACCGACCGATCCAGCACACCGACCGATCCAGCACACCGACCGATCCAGCACACCGACCGATCCAGCACACCGACCGATCCTGCACACCGACCGATCCTGCACACCGACCGATCCAGCACACCGACCGATCCAGCACACCGACCGATCCCGCACACCGACCGATCCAGCACACCGACCGATCCAGCACACCGACCGATCCTGCACACCGACCGATCCAGCACACCCACCGATCCAGCACACCCACCGATCCAGCACACCAACCGATCCAGCACACCAACCGATCCAGCACACCAACCGATCCTGCACACCGACCGATCCAGCACAGCGACCGATCCCGCACACCAACCGATCCAGCACACCAACCGATCCCGCACACCAACCGATCCCGCACACCGACCGATCCAGCACACCAACCGATCCCGCACACCCACCGATCCAGCACACCCACCGATCCAGCACACCAACCGATCCAGCACACCCACCGATCCAGCACACCGACCGATCCTGCACACCAACCGATCCCGCACACCCACCGATCCAGCACACCAACCGATCCCGCACACCAACCGATCCCGCACACCCACCGATCCAGCACACCCACCGATCCCGCACACCGACCGATCCAGCACACCAACCGATCCCGCACACCCACCGATCCAGCACACCGACCGATCCCGCACACCAACCGATCCCGCACACCGACCGATCCAGCACACCCACCGATCCAGCACACCAACCGATCCCGCACACCAACCGATCCCGCACACCCACCGATCCAGCACACCGACCGATCCCGCACACCAACCGATCCCGCACACCGACCGATCCAGCACACCGACCGATCCCGCACACCAACCGATCCCGCACACAGACCGATCCAGCACACCGACCGATCCAGCACACCAACCGATCCAGCACACCGACCGATCCAGCACACCAACCGATCCCGCACACCAACCGATCCAGCACACCGACCGATCCAGCACACCGACCGATCCCGCACACCGACCGATCCAGCACACCAACCGATCCCGCACACCCACCGATCCAGCACACCGACCGATCCCGCACACCAACCGATCCCGCACACCCACCGATCCAGCACACCGACCGATCCCGCACACCGACCGATCCTGCACACCCACCGATCCAGCACACCGACCGATCCCGCACACCAACCGATCCAGCACACCAACCGATCCCGCACACCAACCGATCCCGCACACCAACCGATCCCGCACACCAACCGATCCAGCACACCCACCGATCCAGCACACCGACCGATCCCGCACACCCACCGATCCAGCACACCGACCGATCCAGCACACCCACCGATCCAGCACACCGACCGATCCCGCACACCGACCGATCCTGCACACCCACCGATCCAGCACACCGACCGATCCCGCACACCAACCGATCCAGCACACCGACCGATCCAGCACACCAACCGATCCCGCACACCCACCGATCCAGCACACCGACCGATCCCCCGCACACCGACCGATCCAGCACACCGACCGATCCAGCACACCGACCGATCCAGCACACCGACCGATCCCGCACACCGACCGATCCAGCACACCAACCGATCCCGCACACCCACCGATCCAGCACACCGACCGATCCAGCACACCGACCGATCCAGCACACCGACCGATCCAGCACACCGACCGATCCCGCACACCGACCGATCCAGCACACCCACCGATCCCGCACACCAACCGATCCCGCACACCGACCGATCCAGCACACCGACCGATCCAGCACACCGACCGATCCAGCACACCGACCGATCCCGCACACCGACCGATCCAGCACACCGACCGATCCCGCACACCGACCGATCCAGCACACCAACCGATCCAGCACACCGACCGATCCAGCACACCGACCGATCCCGCACACCCACCGATCCCGCACACCAACCGATCCTGCACACCCACCGATCCAGCACACCGACCGATCCCGCACACCCACCGATCCCGCACACCAACCGATCCAGCACACCGACCGATCCCGCACACCCACCGATCCCGCACACCGACCGATCCAGCACACCAACCGATCCAGCACACCGACCGATCCAGCACACCGACCGATCACGCACCCCCACCGATCCAGCACACCGACCGATCCCGCACACCGACCGATCCAGCACACCGACCGATCCAGCACACCGACCGATCCAGCACACCGACCGATCCAGCACACCGACCGATCCCGCACACCGACCGATCCAGCACACCAACCGATCCCGCACACCGACCGATCCAGCACACCGACCGATCCAGCACACCAACCGATCCCGCACACCGACCGATCCAGCACACCGACCGATCCCGCACACCGACCGATCCAGCACACCGACCGATCCAGCACACCGACCGATCCCGCACACCGACCGATCCAGCACACCGACCGATCCAGCACACCGACCGATCCAGCACACCGACCGATCCAGCACACCGACCGATCCTGCACACCGACCGATCCAGCACACCGACCGATCCCGCACACCAACCGATCCAGCACACCGACCGATCCAGCACACCGACCGATCCCGCACACCGACCGATCCAGCACACCGACCGATCCAGCACACCGACCGATCCAGCACACCGACCGATCCCGCACACCAACCGATCCAGCACACCGACCGATCCAGCACACCGACCGATCCCGCACACCCACCGATCCCGCACACCAACCGATCCTGCACACCCACCGATCCAGCACACCGACCGATCCCGCACACCCACCGATCCCGCACACCAACCGATCCTGCACACCCACCGATCCCGCACACCAACCGATCCAGCACACCGACCGATCCTGCACACCGACCGATCCAGCACACCGACCGATCCCGCACACCAACCGATCCAGCACACCGACCGATCCAGCACACCGACCGATCCCGCACACCCACCGATCCCGCACACCAACCGATCCTGCACACCCACCGATCCAGCACACCGACCGATCCCGCACACCAACCGATCCAGCACACCGACCGATCCCGCACACCCACCGATCCCGCACACCGACCGATCCAGCACACCAACCGATCCAGCACACCGACCGATCCAGCACACCGACCGATCACGCACACCCACCGATCCAGCACACCGACCGATCCCGCACACCGACCGATCCAGCACACCGACCGATCCAGCACACCGACCGATCCAGCACACCGACCGATCCCGCACACCGACCGATCCAGCACACCAACCGATCCCGCACACCGACCGATCCAGCACACCAACCGATCCAGCACACCGACCGATACAGCACACCCACCGATCCAGCACACCAACCGATCCTGCACACCGACCGATCCAGCACACCGACCGATCCCGCACACCGACCGATCCAGCACACCGACCGATCCAGCACACCGACCGATCCCGCACACCGACCGATCCAGCACACCGACCGATCCAGCACACCGACCGATCCAGCACACCGACCGATCCAGCACACCGACCGATCCCGCACACCCACCGATCCAGCACACCAACCGATCCAGCACACCAACCGATCCCGCACACCCACCGATCCAGCACGCCAACCGATCCTGCACACCGACCGATCCCGCACACCAACCGATCCCGCACACCGACCGATCCAGCACACCCACCGATCCAGCACACCAACCGATCCTGCACACCAACCGATCCTGCACACCGACCGATCCAGCACACCCACCGATCCCGCACACCCACCGATCCAGCACACCAACCGATCCTGCACACCAACCGATCATGCACACCGACCGATCCAACACACCAACCGATCCTGCACACCAACCGATCCTGCACACCAACCGATCCTGCACACCAACCGATCCCGCACACCCACCGATCCAGCACACCAACCGATCCTGCACACCAACCGATCCTGCACACCGACCGATCCAGCACACCGACCGATCCAGCACACCAACCGATCCCGCACACCGACCGATCCAGCACACCGACCGATCCAGCACACCGACCGATCCCCCGCACACCCACCGATCCAGCACACCAACCGATCCAGCACACCAACCGATCCCGCACACCGACCGATCCAGCACACCGACCGATCCCGCACACCAACCGATCCAGCACACCGACCGATCCAGCACACCAACCGATCCCGCACACCCACCGATCCAGCACACCCACCGATCCAGCACACCAACCGATCCAGCACACCGACCGATCCAGCACACCAACCGATCCAGCACACCCACCGATCCAGCACACCGACCGATCCAGCACACCGACCGATCCAGCACACCCACCGATCCAGCACACCGACCGATCCAGCACACCGACCGATCCAGCACACCCACCGATCCAGCACACCGACCGATCCTGCACACCCACCGATCCAGCACACCGACCGATCCAGCACACCAACCGATCCAGCACACCGACCGATCCAGCACACCCACCGATCCAGCACACCGACCGATCCAGCACACCGACCGATCCAGCACACCGACCGATCCCGCACACCGACCGATCCAGCACACCAACCGATCCAGCACACCGACCGATCCAGCACACCGACCGATCCCGCACACCGACCGATCCAGCACACCCACCGATCCAGCACACCGACCGATCCTGCACACCCACCGATCCCGCACACCGACCGATCCAGCACACCGACCGATCCAGCACACCCACCGATCCAGCACACCCACCGATCCAGCACACCGACCGATCCCGCACACCGACCGATCCAGCACACCCACCGATCCAGCACACCGACCGATCCTGCACACCCACCGATCCCGCACACCGACCGATCCCGCACACCGACCGATCCAGCACACCGACCGATCCAGCACACCGACCGATCCCGCACACCGACCGATCCAGCACACCCACCGATCCCGCACACCGACCGATCCAGCACACCCACCGATCCAGCACACCGACCGATCCAGCACACCGACCGATCCAGCACACCCACCGATCCCGCACACCCACCGATCCAGCACACCGACCGATCCAGCACACCGACCGATCCAGCACACCCACCGATCCAGCACACCAACCGATCCAGCACACCAACCGATCCAGCACACCGACCGATCCAGCACACCAACCGATCCAGCACACCAACCGATCCCGCACACCCACCGATCCAGCACACCCACCGATCCCGCACACCGACCGATCCAGCACACCGACCGATCCCGCACACCGACCGATCCAGCACACCGACCGATCCAGCACACCCACCGATCCAGCACACCAACCGATCCAGCACACCCACCGATCCAGCACACCTACCGATCCCGCACACCGACCGATCCAGCACACCCACCGATCCAGCACACCGACCGATCCAGCACACCGACCGATCCAGCACACCAACCGATCCAGCACACCGACCGATCCCTCACACACCAACTGATCCAGCACACCGACCGATCCAGCACACCGACCGATCCAGCACACCCACCGATCCAGCACACCGACCGATCCTGCACACCGACCGATCCAGCACACCAACCGATCCAGCACACCGACCGATCCAGCACACCCACCGATCCAGCACACCAACCGATCCAGCACACCGACCGATCCAGCACACCGACCGATCCAGCACACCCACCGATCCAGCACACCAACCGATCCAGCACACCGACCGATCCAGCACACCCACCGATCCAGCACACCGACCGATCCTGCACACCGACCGATCCAGCACACCCACCGATCCAGCACACCGACCGATCCAGCACACCGACCGATCCAGCACACCGACCGATCCAGCACACCTACCGATCCAGCACACCAACCGATCCAGCACACCGACCGATCCAGCACACCGACCGATCCAGCACACCCACCGATCCAGCACACCGACCGATCCAGCACACCTACCGATCCAGCACACCAACCGATCCAGCACACCGACCGATCCAGCACACCGACCGATCCAGCACACCCACCGATCCAGCACACCGACCGATCCAGCACACCGACCGATCCAGCACACCTACCGATCCAGCACACCAACCGATCCAGCACACCTACCGATCCAGCACACCGACCGATCCAGCACACCGACCGATCCAGCACACCGACCGATCCAGCACACCCACCGATCCAGCACACCAACCGATCCAGCACACCAACCGATCCAGCACACCGACCGATCCAGCACACCGACCGATCCAGCACACCCACCGATCCAGCACACCGACCGATCCAGCACACCGACCGATCCAGCACACCTACCGATCCAGCACACCGACCGATCCAGCACACCTACCGATCCAGCACACCGACCGATCCAGCACACCGACCGATCCCGCACACCTACCGATCCAGCACACCGACCGATCCAGCACACCTACCGATCCAGCACACCAACCGATCCAGCACACCGACCGATCCAGCACACCGACCGATCCAGCACACCAACCGATCCAGCACACCAACCGATCCAGCACACCGACCGATCCAGCACACCGACCGATCCAGCACACCAACCGATCCAGCACACCGACCGATCCCGCACACCCACCGATCCTGCACACCGACCGATCCAGCACACCAACCGATCCAGCACACCCACCGATCCAGCACACCCACCGATCCTGCACACCGACCGATCCAGCACACCGACCGATCCAGCACACCAACCGATCCAGCACACCGACCGATCCAGCACACCGACCGATCCCACACACCGACCGATCCAGCACACCGACCGATCCAGCACACCGACCGATCCAGCACACCGACCGATCCAGCACACCGACCGATCCAGCACACCCACCGATCCCGCACACCGACCGATCCAGCACACCGACCGATCCTGCACACCGACCGATCCCCCACACCGACCGATCCTGCACACCGACCGATCCAGCACACCGACCGATCCAGCACACCCACCGATCCAGCACACCGACCGATCCCACACACCGACCGATCCAGCACACCCACCGATCCAGCACACCGACCGATCCAGCACACCGACCGATCCAGCACACCGACCGATCCAGCACACCGACCGATCCAGCACACCCACCGATCCAGCACACCGACCGATCCCGCACACCCACCGATCCCGCACACCAACCGATCCTGCACACCCACCGATCCAGCACACCGACCGATCCCGCACACCCACCGATCCCGCACACCAACCGATCCTGCACACCCACCGATCCCGCACACCAACCGATCCAGCACACCGACCGATCCTGCACACCGACCGATCCAGCACACCGACCGATCCCGCACACCAACCGATCCAGCACACCGACCGATCCAGCACACCGACCGATCCCGCACACCCACCGATCCCGCACACCAACCGATCCTGCACACCCACCGATCCAGCACACCGACCGATCCCGCACACCAACCGATCCAGCACACCGACCGATCCCGCACACCCACCGATCCCGCACACCGACCGATCCAGCACACCAACCGATCCAGCACACCGACCGATCCAGCACACCGACCGATCACGCACACCCACCGATCCAGCACACCGACCGATCCCGCACACCGACCGATCCAGCACACCGACCGATCCAGCACACCGACCGATCCAGCACACCGACCGATCCCGCACACCGACCGATCCAGCACACCAACCGATCCCGCACACCGACCGATCCAGCACACCAACCGATCCAGCACACCGACCGATACAGCACACCAACCGATCCAGCACACCGACCGATCCAGCACACCAACCGATCCCGCACACCGAACGATCCAGCACACCAACCGATCCAGCACACCAACCGATCCCGCACACCGACCGATCCAGCACACCGACCGATCCTGCACACCAACCGATCCTGCACACCCACCGATCCAGCACACCGACCGATCCCGCACACCAACCGATCCAGCACACCAACCGATCCTGCACACCGACCGATCCTGCACACCCACCGATCCAGCACACCAACCGATCCTGCACACCCACCGATCCAGCACACCAACCGATCCTGCACACCCACCGATCCTGCACACCCACCGATCCAGCACACCAACCGATCCCGCACACTAACCGATCCCGCACACCAACCGATCCTGCACACCGACCGATCCTGCACACCCACCGATCCAGCACACCAACCGATCCTGCACACCCACCGATCCAGCACACCAACCGATCCCGCACACCAACCGATCCCGCACACCAACCGATCCTGCACACCGACCGATCCCGCACACCAACCGATCCCGCACACCAACCGATCCTGCACACCAACCGATCCCGCACACTAACCGATCCAGCACACCGACCGATCCAGCACACCGACCGATCCAGCACACCAACCGATCCTGCACACCAACCGATCCCGCACACCAACCGATCCAGCACACCGACCGATCCCACACACCCACCGATCCCGCACACCAACCGATCCAGCACACCGACCGATCCAGCACACCCACCGATCCAGCACACCGACCGATCCCCCGCACACCAACCGATCCCGCACACCGACCGATCCAGCACACCCACCGATCCAGCACACCAACCGATCCCGCACACCCACCGATCCAGCACACCGACCGATCCCGCACACCCACCGATCCAGCACACCGACCGATCCCGCACACCCACCGATCCAGCACACCGACCGATCCAGCACACCGACCGATCCCGCACACCCACCGATCCCGCACACCGACCGATCCAGCACACCGACCGATCCAGCACACCGACCGATCCAGCACACCGACCGATCCCGCACACCGACCGATCCAGCACACCGACCGATCCAGCACACCGACCGATCCCGCACACCGACCGATCCAGCACACCGACCGATCCAGCACACCAACCGATCCAGCACACCAACCGATCCAGCACACCGACCGATCCTGCACACCGACCGATCCAGCACACCGACCGATCCAGCACACCGACCGATCCAGCACACCGACCGATCCAGCACACCAACCGATCCAGCACACCGACCGATCCCGCACACCGATCGATCCCGCACACCCACCGATCCAGCACACCGACCGATCCAGCACACCCACCGATCCAGCACACCAACCGATCCAGCACACCGACCGATCCAGCACACCGACCGATCCCGCACACCGACCGATCCCGCACACCGACCGATCCCGCACACCCACCGATCCTGCACACCGACCGATCCAGCACACCGACCGATCCAGCACACCGACCGATCCGCACACCGACCGATCCTGCACACCAACCGATCCCGCACACCCACCGATCCAGCACACCGACCGATCCCGCACACCAACCGATCCCGCACACCAACCGATCCAGCACACCAACCGATCCCGCACACCGACCGATCCAGCACACCGACCGATCCAGCACACCGACCGATCCAGCACACCAACCGATCCAGCACACCCACCGATCCAGCACACCGACCGATCCCGCACACCTACCGATCCCGCACACCGACCGATCCAGCACACCAACCGATCCCGCACACCAACCGATCCCGCACACCTACCGATCCCGCACACCGACCGATCCAGCACACCCACCGATCCAGCACACCCACCGATCCAGCACACCAACCGATCCAGCACACCGACCGATCCAGCACACCGACCGATCCAGCACACCGACCGATCCTGCACACCCACCGATCCCGCACACCAACCGATCCAGCACACCAACCGATCCAGCACACCGACCGATCCAGCACACCGACCGATCCAGCACACCAACCGATCCAGCACACCAACCGATCCTGCACACCGACCGATCCCCCGCACACCGACCGATCCAGCACACCAACCGATCCAGCACACCCACCGATCCCCCGCACACCGACCGATCCTGCACACCAACCGATCCAGCACACCCACCGATCCAGCACACCGACCGATCCCGCACACCGACCGATCCAGCACACCGACCGATCCCGCACACCCACCGATCCTGCACACCAACCGATCCAGCACACCGACCGATCCAGCACACCGACCGATCCAGCACACCAACCGATCCTGCACACCGACCGATCCCGCACACCGACCGATCCCGCACACCGACCGATCCCCCGCACACCGACCGATCCTGCACACCAACCGATCCAGCACACCCACCGATCCAGCACACCGACCGATCCCGCACACCGACCGATCCAGCACACCAACCGATCCAGCACACCGACCGATCCAGCACACCCACCGATCCAGCACACCGACCGATCCAGCACACCAACCGATCCAGCACACCAACCGATCCTGCACACCGACCGATCCAGCACACCGACCGATCCAGCACACCCACCGATCCTGCACACCGACCGATCCAGCACACCGACCGATCCAGCACACCGACCGATCCAGCACACCGACCGATCCAGCACACCGACCGATCCAGCACACCCACCGATCCAGCACACCAACCGATCCAGCACACCGACCGATCCAGCACACCGACCGATCCCGCACACCCACCGATCCAGCACACCGACCGATCCCGCACACCGACCGTTCCAGCACACCGACCGATCCAGCACACCGACCGATCCTGCACACCGACCGATCCAGCACACCCACCGATCCAGCACACCGACCGATCCCGCACACCGACCGATCCAGCACACCGAACGATCCAGCACACCGACCGATCCAGCACACCAACCGATCCCGCACACCGACCGATCCAGCACACCGACCGATCCAGCACACCGACCGATCCAGCACACCGACCGATCCAGCACACCGACCGATCCAGCACACCCACCGATCCCGCACACCGACCGATCCAGCACACCGACCGATCCAGCACACCGACCGATCCAGCACACCGACCGATCCAGCACACCGACCGATCCAGCACACCGACCGATCCCGCACACCGACCGATCCTGCACACCGACCGATCCCGCACACCGACCGATCCCGCACACCGACCGATCCAGCACACCGACCGATCCAGCACACCAACCGATCCCGCACACCGACCGATCCTGCACACCCACCGATCCAGCACACCAACCGATCCGCACACCGACCGATCCAGCACACCGACCGATCCAGCACACCGACCGATCCCGCACACCCACCGATCCCGCACACCGACCGATCCAGCACACCGACCGATCCAGCACACCGACCGATCCAGCACACCAACCGATCCCGCACACCGACCGATCCAGCACACCGACCGATCCAGCACACCGACCGATCCCGCACACCGACCGATCCAGCACACCGACCGATCCAGCACACCGACCGATCCAGCACACCAACCGATCCCGCACACCGACCGATCCAGCACACCCACCGATCCCGCACACCGACCGATCCAGCACACCGACCGATCCAGCACACCGACCGATCCAGCACACCGACCGATCCAGCACACCGACCGATCCCCCGCACACCAACCGATCCCGCACACCGACCGATCCAGCACACCGACCGATCCAGCACACCGACCGATCCCGCACACCCACCGATCCAGCACACCGACCGATCCCGCACACCGACCGATCCAGCACACCCACCGATCCAGCACACCGACCGATCCCGCACACCGACCGATCCAGCACACCCACCGATCCAGCACACCGACCGATCCCGCACACCGACCGATCCAGCACACCGACCGATCCAGCACACCGACCGATCCAGCACACCGACCGATCCAGCACACCGACCGATCCAGCACACCGACCGATCCAGCACACCAACCGATCCCGCACACCGACCGATCCAGCACACCCACCGATCCCGCACACCGACCGATCCAGCACACCGACCGATCCAGCACACCGACCGATCCAGCACACCGACCGATCCAGCACACCGACCGATCCCCCGCACACCAACCGATCCCGCACACCGACCGATCCAGCACACCGACCGATCCAGCACACCGACCGATCCCGCACACCCACCGATCCAGCACACCGACCGATCCCGCACACCGACCGATCCAGCACACCCACCGATCCAGCACACCGACCGATCCCGCACACCGACCGATCCAGCACACCCACCGATCCAGCACACCGACCGATCCCGCACACCGACCGATCCAGCACACCGACCGATCCAGCACACCGACCGATCCAGCACACCGACCGATCCAGCACACCGACCGATCCAGCACACCGACCGATCCAGCACACCGACCGATCCCGCACACTAACCGATCCCGCACACCGACCGATCCAGCACACCCACCGATCCAGCACACCGACCGATCCCGCACACCAACCGATCCCGCACACTAACCGATCCCGCACACCCACCGATCCCGCACACCAACCGATCCCGCACACCAACCGATCCAGCACACCAACCGATCCAGCACACCCACCGATCCAGCACACCGACCGATCCCGCACACCCACCGATCCAGCACACCGACCGATCCCGCACACCGACCGATCCCGCACACCGACCGATCCCGCACACCAACCGATCCTGCACACCAACCGATCCCGCACACCAACCGATCCCGCACACCAACCGATCCCGCACACCAACCGATCCCGCCACCGACCGATCCCGCACACCGACCGATCCCGCCACCGACCGATCCCGCACACCAACCGATCCCGCACACCAACCGATCCCGCACACCAACCGATCCCGCACACCAACCGTTCCCGCACACCAACATCTCAGAGAGGGATGGACCGAACTCCGACACCGACTCCCCCCAGTTTCTCACAGCTGTGTTAACCCGATACCGTTGCATTATCACGGCCGATTTTGAGTCGTAATGATTTGCCATTGGCAAGTTCATCAAACTACTTTGAGTCTGGGGCTGCTGGGTAAGTGTTGATTATGCTGAAGGTAGTGGGCTGGCAGGCTGTCAGGAGGATTACCTCCCATTGGTCCTCTTCACTGATGCCATTTGCCTGCAAGAAATACCGCATTCATTTGGCATATTGGCTTGCATCAAAGGCCTCTAATTTCCTGAAGAGCGGCATTTTCAAAGCTTCTCCATTCTCTTTCCTGTGCGGCTGGAAAGTGCAGAATTGTAATTGCCAGTGTGAAGACCCAGGAGGCGCCTGTAGATGACTAACACAGTTTTATTGTAGCCACAGAAAAAGGCTGCTGTTTTCCCGAGGATCAGGACCTAGTCTCATGGGCAGGGATTAGTTCCAAAAGATACGACTGAATTGGCTGGAAATGTTTAAATTCGGGATCAGTAGCTTGTACAAGGTCATTAACAAATATTTCAGGACTCAGCCAGTTCCATACTCTGCTTACTAAGACAGAGATGGAAATTGAGCATTTGGAAAGCCTTGGGATCTCTACATTTTAAAAGAATCAAGGGGAATGACCCCAGGGTCTGCCATGGGCTGTGCTGGGGCTGGCTGCAACTGGCGATGGGGACGTAGTTTCCACTGGAGTGTGCTCCCTACTCCTCCTCCTTCTCCTCCCCCTCGTCATCCTGCGGCTCCCCCTCGTCTGGTTCCTCCTCCTCGGCCTGTCGGGCAGGCCGACCTGCAGCCTGAGCGGCTGGCACATGCCCCTCTGTGGCCCGCCCCCGCTCACACTCCCACAGGGCGACATGCAGGGCAGCAGCCCACGCCACTGGGTGGTGTCCAAGCATTATGATCTGCAGGGAGTGAGGGGAAACAGAATGTAAGGAACAGATACTACGTGTCCTTCGTATGTATGTCCCTGTTAGGCAGGGAAGAGATGGTCGAGTGAAGGAACCATGGTTGACAAGAGTGGTTGAATGTCTTGTTTTTGTTTTTTTAAAATAATTTTTATTAAGGTTTTCACAGAATATGAATAACAAAATGAAAAAGGAACCCAACAGGGTTAAATACTTAACACAGTCAAAAAACAACCCTCCATATCCCCCTCCCCCCTGTACGAAAACAATAAATTAACACCCAACTTAACACAGAGCCAACATAGCAAATATATACACCCCCTCAGATCCCCCAGTGTAAATAAACATAAATAAAGTTACCCCCCCCCACCCCCGAGTTGTTGCTGCCATTGACCATTATCTACCGTTCTGCCAGGAAGTCTAAGAACGGTTGGCACCGTCTGAAGAACCCTTGTACCGACCCTCTCAAGGCGAATTTCACCCTCTCCAACTTAATGAACCCTGCCATATCGCTGATCCAGGATTCCACGCTTGGGGGGCCTCGCATCCTTCCATTGAAGAAGAATCCTTCGCCGGGCTACCAGGGACGCAAAGGCCAGAATTCCGGCCTCTTTCGCCTCCTGCACTCCCAGCTCCTCTGCCACCCCAAATATTGCGAGCCCCCAGCCACCCGGTCTGACCCTGGATCCTACCACCCTCGATACCGTCCTCGCCAAGCCCTTCCAAAATTCCTCCAGCGCTGGGCATGCCCAGAACATATGGGTGTGATTTGCAGGGCTCCCTGAGCACCTAACACACCTGTCCTCACCCCCAAAAAACGGCTCATCCTTGTCCCGGTCATGTGTGCCCTGTGCAGCACCTTAAACTGTATGAGGCTGAGCCTCGCGCACGAAGATGAAGAGTTCACCCTCCCTAGCGCATCTGCCCACATCCCTTCCTCGATCTCCTCTCCCAACTCCTCCTCCCATTTACCTTTCACCTCCACCACCGAGGCCTCCTCCTCCTCCTGCATCACCTGCTAAGTTTCCTAGATCTTCCACCCCCCCCAAGAGCACCCTGTCCTGTACTGTGGATTGGATTGAATTTGTTTATTGTCACGTGTACCGAGGTACAGTGAAAAGTATTTTTCTGCGAGCAGCTCAACACATCATTAAATACATGGGAAGAAAGGGGAATAAAAGAAAATACATAATAGGGCAACACAGCATATACAATGTAACTACATAAGCACTGGCATCGGATGAAGCATACAGGGTGTAGTGTTAATGAGATCAGTCCATAAGAGGGTCAATTAGGAGTCTGGTGACAGTGGGGAAGAAGCTGTTTTTGAGTCTGTTCGTGCGTGCTCTCAGACTTCTGTATCTCCTGCCCGATGGAAGAAGTTAGAAGAGTGAGTAAGCCGGGTGGGAGGGATCTTTGATTATGCTGCCCGCTTTCCCCAGGCAGCGGGAGGTGTAGATGGAGTCAATGGATGGGAGGCAGGTTCGTGTGATGGACTGGGCAGTGTTCACAACTCTCTGAAGTTTCTTGCGGTCCTGGGCCGAGCAGTTGCCATACCAGGCTGTGATGCAGCCCGATAGGATGCTTTCTATGGTGCATCTGTAAAGGTTGGTACGGGTTAATGTGGACATGTCGAATTTCCTGAGGAAGTATAGGCGCTGTTGTGCTTTCTTGGTGGTAGCGTCAACGTGGGTGGACCAGGACAGATTTTTGGAGATGTGCACCCCTAGGAATTTGAAACTGCTAACCATCTCCACCTCGGCACCGTTGATGCTGACAGGGGTGTGTACAGTACTTTGCTTCCTGAAGTCAATGACCAGCTCTTTAGTTTTGCTGGCATTGAGGGAGAGATTGTTGTCGCTCCACCACTCCACTAGGTTCTCTATCTCACTCCTGTATTCTGACTCGTCGTTATTCGAGATCCGGCCCACTATGGTCGTATCGTCAACAAACTTGTAGATGGAGTTGGAACCAAGTTTCGCCACGCAGTCGTGTGTGTACAGGGAGTAGGGTAAGGGGGCTACGTACGCAGCCTTGCGGGGCCCCGGTGTTGAGGACTATTGTGGAGGAGGGGTTGTTGTTCATTCTTACTGATTGTGGTCTGTTGGTCAGAAAATCGAGGATCCAGTTGCAGAGTGGGGAGCCAAGTCCTAGGTTTTGGAGCTTTGATGAGCTTGGCTGGGATTATGGTGTTGAAGGCGGAGCTGTAGTCAATAAATAGTCACATAGTTGAATCGTTGAAAGAGATGTTGGAATATCACAACGTAATTAATGTGCCAGCTCATGCTGCCAGAGCCTAGGTGGTCCTCAGTGCAGAGGCAACATGCTTGTAGACTTGCACGAGTTATCAGGACCTCCTGTTCTGATTAAAGAGTTTGCTCCAAATTTGATCATAAAATGATACATAACATTTTCCCCACAAAGAGCTGCATGTTTCTAAACCTACATAGGACTCCACAGCGGCAGAAGGGAGACAGAAAATGCTGGCAATACTCAGCAGGTCAGGCAGCATCTGTGGAGAAACAGTTATCGTTTCAGATCGATTACCTTACTAAGACACCCGAGGAAGAAGCAGTACTCTGAAACTAGTGATTCGAAACAAACTTGTTGGACTTTAACCTGGTGTTGTAAGACTTCTTACTGTGCTCACCCCAGTCCAACGCCGCATCTCCACATCATTACTAAGACAAGTAATTGGTTTTAAGCAAGTGAAAGGAGAAGGGCAAAAGAATAAAAGGAAAGGCTTGTGTTCAGGTGCATGGTAGGACAGGTAAATTGACAAGGATGGCAGGATGAGAGTGAATGGGGTAATTTGACAAATGATGAAACAAAGATGTCTTGTGGTGTGTAAACGAATGCAGAATGAGAACAGCTCCTGTCCAAAAGCTGGCACAGTCCCCCAGTGTTAAATATTACAACATGGACACAGACATGCTGGACAAACCATGGACCCTGACCCATGTTCTGACTGCAGTAGAGTGTTGAACAAACAGGAACCATGGGCGGCGTTAGCACCAGGTATCCAGGTTCAATTCCGACCTTGGGTGACTGTGTGGAGTTTGCACGTTCCCCCGTAAGTGTGTGAGTTTCATCAAGGTGCTCAGCTTTCCTCCCACAGTCCAAAGAATTGCAGGTTAGGTGAATTAGTCATGTTAAATTCCCCTTAATGTCCCAACGGTTAGGTGGGGTGAGGGAGTGGGCCTAGGTAGGATGCTCTTGATGGGTCAATTGGCCTCCTTCTGCACTGTAAGGATTCTATGATTAGAGCCAGAAATGTGCAACAAGAGGCTTTAAAAAATGAATTAATCTTCCTATAAGTGCCAAATTGCACATAGGGGGATCAATTCAGCTCCTGGAAACTAATATTGATCAGAGAGAGGAATCACAGTCAGGCTGACCTTAACATTGGCCTACATGTTGTGTAGCTTCTGTTCTTCGTTCAAATTAGACTTAAATGTGATAACTATGGGAAAGCTAAGCAAATAAATTATGAAATATTTCCTGACATGACTGCAAATATTTTCTTACATGACTGCAAATATTTCCTTACATGACTGCAATGGAAGCTGCCTTTATTTTGCTGCTCCAAAGTTGGCCCCCATCTTTTAAGTTGCTTTTGGGTGTCCTGTATGATCCCATTCAATTGTTGGATATACAATGCGTGGCAGCAGCTGCGGGAATTCCACCACCTGCTGCCTGGCAAATGCCCTTACCTGTAAGTACCTGAAGGTGTTCCCCGGGGGGAGCCCATACTTCTCCTCCAACTCACCCAGGCTCGCAAACTTCCCGTCCACAAACAGGTCTCCCAACCTTCGTATCCCTGCTCTGTGCCACCCTGAAAACCCTCCATCTGTCCTCCCTGGGACGAACCGGTGGTTCCCCCGTATTGGGGTCCACACCGAGGCCCCAACTTCCCCCCTGTGCTGCCTCCACTGCCCCCAGATTTTGAGGGCAACTGTCACTACCGGGCTCGTGGTATAGCTCCTTGGAGGGAGCGGCAGCGGCGCCGTTGCCAGCGCCCCCAGACTCGTACCCGCACAGGATGCCGTCTCCAGCCTCTTCCATGCAGCCCCCTCCCCCTACATCACCCACTTGCGCACCATTGTCGCATTGGCGGCACAGTAGTACTCACAGATGTTGGGCAGCGCCAGCCCCCCCCCTATCTCTACTCCGTTCCAAGAACACCCTTCTCAACCTCGGAGTCCCTCGCGCCCACACAAACCCCATTATGCTCCTGTTGACCCGCCTAAAAAAGGCCTTCGGGATAAACACAAGGAGGCACTGGAACAGGAACATAAACCTTGGGAGCACCGTCATTTTGACTGACTGCACCCTATCCGCCAAGGACAGCGGAAACACATCCCACCTCTTGAACTCCTCCTCCATTTGCTCCACCAGCCTTGTGAAGTTAAGCCTATGCAGGGCCCCCCAGCTCCTGGCCACCTGGACCCCCAAATACCTGAAGCTCTTCTCCGCCCTTTTTAGTGGGAGCTCACCAATCCCCCTTTCCTGGTCCCCTGGGTGGACCACGAACAGCTCACTCTTCCCCATGTTGAGCTTGTACCCCGAGAAATCCCCGAATTCCCTGAGGATCCTCATTATCTCCGGCATTCCCCCCACCGGGTCCGCCACATATAACAGCAAGTCGTCCGCATAGAGCGACACCCTATGCTCCTTCCCATCCTGCACCAACCCCCTCCAGTTCCTCGACTCCCTCAGTGCCATAGCCAGGGGTTCAATCGCCAGTGCGAAGAGCAAGGGGGACAGGGGACACCCCTGCCTCGTCCCTCGGTGCAACCAAAAGTACTCAGACCTCCTCCTGTTCGTGGCCACACTCGCCATCGGGACCTCGTACAACAGCCTAACCCAGCTGACGAGCCCCTCCCCAAACCCGAACCTCTTCAGCACCTCCCACAGGTACCCCCACTCTACCCTATCGAAGGCTTTCTCAGCGTCCATCGCCACCACTATCTCCGCCTCTCCCTCCCTCGCCAGCACCATGATAACGTTCAGAAGCCTCCGCACGTTCGCGTTCAACTGCCTCCCCTTCACAAACCCAGTCTGGTCTTCGTGGATGATCTGCGGCACACAATCCTCAATCCTTGTGGCTAAGACATTCGCCAGCACCTTGGCATCTACATTTAGCAAGACTCACATTGCAGGGGATCTTTGTCCCGCTTCAGGATCAAGGAGATCAGTGCCCGGGACATCGTCGGGGGCAAGGCCGACGATTGCCTCATCCTCCATTGCCTCATTAAAGGTCCTAACTAGCAACGGGCCCAACAGGTCCATATATTTTTTTATAAAATTCGACCGGGAAACCATCCGGCCCCGGTGCCTTCCCCACCTGCAAGCTTCCTATCCCTTTGACAGCTCCTCCAGCCCAATCGGGGCCCCCAATCCCGCCACCAGTCCCTCTTCCACCTTCGGAAACCTCAATTGGTCCAGAAAGCGGCCCATCCCTCCCTCCTCCAGTGGGGGCTCGGACCAATACCGTTCCTCATAAAAGTCCCTGAAGACCCCCATTGATGCCAACCCCACTCCGCACCACACTCCCTCCTCTATCCTTAACTCCCCCGATCTCCCTAGCTGCGTCCCGCCTCCGGAGCTGATGCGCCAGCATCCGGCTTTCCTTTTCCCCATATTCATAAATCGCCCCCTGGGCCTTCCTCCACTGCACCTCCGCCTTCCTGGTGGTCACCAGGTCGAATTCGGCCTGGAGGCTACACCTCTTCCTCAACAGTCCTTCCTCAGACACCTCCGCATACCTCCTGCCTACCCTCACCATCTCCCCCAACAGCCTCTCCCTCTGCTCCCTCCTCTCTTTTGGGCCCTAATGGAGATCAGCTTTCCCCTAACCACCGCCTTCAGCGCCTCCCATACCATCCCCACTCGGACCTCCCCGTTATCGTTGGCCTCCAGGTACCTCTCTATGCTTCCTCGGACCCGCTCACTCACCTCCTCGTCCGCCAACAACCCCACCTCCAAGCGCCACAACGGGCGCTGGTCCCTCTCCTCCCCCCAGCTATAAGTCCACCCAATGCGGGGCGTGATCCAAAATGGCTATTGCCGAATACTCCGTATCCTCTACTCTTGCTATCAGCGCCCTGCTCAAAATAAAAAAAGTCGATCCGGGAATAAGCCTTATGGACATGTGAGAAGAATGAAAATTCCCTAGCCCCTGCCCGGCCTTGCAAATCTCCAAGGGTCCACCCCTCCCATCCCCTTCCATATCTGGGATCCGACCCAACATAGAACATAGAACATTACAGCCCACACCTCACGATAATCTGTCACGAAATTTCTCTGTTTTACAAGCAGGACTTCAGTTTTGAGCATTTCTAAATTAATTATCCCTTAGTGAAAAAACATTTCTCGAAGTTCAAAAAAAGGAATGCCTAGTAACCCTCCCTTTGCTGCAAGCTCTTGCAAGATTACCGAGGACATGTGTGAAGGTTAGAACATAGAACATTACAGCGCAGTACAGGCCCTTCGGCCCTCGATGTTGCGCCGACCTGTGAAACCACTCTAAAGCCCATCTACACTATTCCCTTATCGTCCATTTGTCTATCCAATGACCATTTGAATGCCCTTAGTGTTGGCGAGTCCACTACTGTTGAAGGCAGGGCATTCCACGCCCTTACTACTCTCTGAGTAAAGAACATACCTCTGACATCTGTCCTATATCTATCTCCCCTCAATTTAAAGCTATGTCACCTCATGCTAGGCAACACCATCCGAGGAAAAAGGCTCTCACTGTCCACCCTATCCAATCCTCTGATCATCTTGTATGCCTCAATTAAATCACTTCTTTACCTTCTTCTCTCCAACGAAAACAGCCTGAAGTCCCTCAGCCTTTCCTCAGAAGATCTTCCCTCCATACCAGGCAACATTCTGGTAAATCTCCTCTGCACCCTTTCCAATACTTCCACATCCTTCCTATAATGCGGCGACCAGAATTGCACGCAATACTCCAAATGCGGCCGCACCAGAGTTTTGTACAGCTGCAACATGACCTCATGGCTCCGAAACTCAATCCCTCTACCAATAAAAGCTAACACACCGTACGCCTTCTTAACAACCCTCTCAACCTGGGTGGCAACTTTCAGGGATCTATGTACATGGACACCGAGATCTCTCTGCTCATCCACACTGCCAAGAATCTTACCATTAGCCCAGTACTCTGTCTTCCTGTTATTCCTTCCAAAATGAATCACCTCACACTTTTCTGCATTAAACTACATTTGCCACCTCTCAGCCCAGCGCTGCAGCTTATCCATGTCCCTCTGTATCTTGTAACATCCTTCCGCACTGTCCACAACTCCACCGACTTTAGTGTCATCTGCAAATTTACTCACCCATCCTTCTACGCCCTCCTCAGGTCATTAATAAAAATGACAAACAGCAGTGGCCCCAAAACAGATCCTTGTGGTACACCACTAGTAACTGGACTCCAGTCTGAACATTTCCCATCAACCACCACCCTTTATCTTCTTCCAGCTAGCCAATTTCTGATCCAAACGGCTAAATCACCCTGAATTCCATGCCTCCGTATTTTCTGCAGTAGCCTACCATGGGAAACCTTATCAAACGCTTTACTGAAATCCATATACACCACATCAACTACTTTACCCTCATTCACCTGTTTGGTCACCTTCTCAAAGAACTCAATAAGGTTTGTGAGGCATGACCTACCCTTCACAAAACCGTGTTGACTATCTCTAATCAAATTATTCCTTTCCAGATGATTATACATCCTATCTCTTATAAACCTTTCCAAGATTTTGCCCACAACAGAAGTAAGGCTCACTGGTCTATAGTTACCGGCGTTGTCTCTACTCCCCTGCTTGAACAAGGGGACAACATTTGCTCTCCTCCAGTCTTCTGGCACTATTCCTGTAGACAAAGATGACTTAAAGATCAAAGCCAAAGGCTCAGCAATCTCCTCCCTAGCTTCCCAGAGAATCCTCGGATAAATCCCATCCGGCCCAGGGGACTTATCTATTTTCATACTTTCCAGAATTGCTAACACCATCTCCTTATGAACCTCAAGCCCTTCTAGTCTAGTAGCCTGAATTTCAGTATTCGCCTCGACAACATTGTCTTTTTCCTGTGTGAACACTGACGAAAAATATTCATTTAGCACCTCTCCTATCTCCTCGGACATGCGCCACATCAAACCCGCATCGTCCCAGTTCGGGGCATACACATTGACCAGTACCACCCTCTCCCTACAGCTTACCACTACCCATTACGGACCTACCGCCATTATCTGCCACAATGCTCGACGCCTCGAACGACACCTTCTTTCCCACCAAGATCGCCACCCCTCGATTTTTGGCATCCAACCCCGAATGAAACACCTGACCTACCCACCCTTTCCTCAATCTTACCTGGTCTGCCACCTTCAGGTGTGTCTCCTGAAGCATGACCACATCCGCCTTCAGCCCTTCAGGTACGCGGGCCCGCTTGACCGGCCCATTCAGTCGCCCTACATTCCAGGTTATCAGCCGGATCAGGGGGCGACCCACCCCCTCCCCCGCCGACTAGCCATAACCCCTTCTCGGCCAGCCACGTGCCCGCACCCTACGCTCAGCCCATTCCCCACGGCGGCAGACCCCCCCCACTCGCTCCAGCTCCCCCTTGACCATAGCAGTAGCAACTCGATTCCCCCCCCTCTCTCACCGCCCCCCCCCCCCCACCCCCGGCTAGGACCCCTCTTAGCTGCTTTACTCCCCCCATTGCACTTCCGAAAGTTAGCTGACTCATGCTGACCCCGGCCACTCCCGCCTCTCCTTCGATTCCTCCCATTGTGTGACACGCCCTCCTCTTCCATTCCCCATCCGCAGGCTCTCCACCTCCCCCTTCCATCCCAAGCGTGGGAAAAAGCCCGCGCTTCCCCGCCCGGGCCCCGCCCCCTCCAGTCTTCAGCGCGGGAAAAAGCCCGCGCTTACCACCTACCCGGCCCCGCCACCTCTGACGCAGCTCCTTTTACAGGCCCGGTCCCCTTACCCCCGACTCGGGCCTCCCCCTCCCCCGCGGGGCCCCATCACACTGCCGGCCATCCACCCCTGTTCCATTTGCTTACCCCCCTCCAAGAGCCCCCCCCCCCGACCAACCCAACCAAATCAGTGCCCAACCCGCCCTCACCACCCTCACCCAACCAGAAAGAAAAAAACAAGTGCAAAGGACCCCCCCTCAAAAAGTAACAGATCAACCGCAATCCCCAAACGCCCATCCCGACCCTCAGTCTGTGTCCAACTTCTCGGTCTGAAGAAAGTCCACACCTCCACCGGAGACTCAAAATAATGGTGCCGGTCCTTGTAGGTAACCCACAGTCGCGCCGGCTGCAACATGCCAAACTTCACCCCCTTCCTGTGTAGCACCGCCTTCGCTCGATTGTACCCGGCCCTCCTCTTCGCCACCTCCGCACTCCAGTCCTGGTATATCCGAACCTCCGCGTTCTCCCACCTGCTCCTCCTCTCCTTCTTGGCCCACCTGAGCACACACTCCCGATCGACGAACCGATGGAACCGCACCAGCACCGCCCGCGGAGGCTCGTTAGCCTTGGGCCTCCTCGCCAACACTCTATGGGCCCCTTCCAGCTCCAGGGGCCCCTGGGAGGACCCCGCTCCCATCAGCGAGTTCAACATGGTGACCACATAGGCCCCCACGTCCGGCCCCTCCAGCCCCTCTGGGAGGCCCAGAATCCGCAAGTTCTTCCGCCTCGACCGATTCTCTATCTCCTCGAACCGCTCCTGCCATTTCTTGTGGAGCGCCTCGTGCGCCTCCACCTTTACCGCCAGGCCTAAGATCTCGTCCTCATTGTCAGAGATCTTTAGTCACCCCCTGGGCCGTCTGTGTCTCCAGCAGCTTATCAATAGAAGCCTTCATCGGCTCAAGCAGGTCCGCTTTAATCTACCTGAAGCAGCGCTGGATAACCTCCTGTTGCTCCTGCGCCCACTGCATCCACGCTGCCTGGTCTCCACCCGCCGCCATTTTGTTCTTCTTCCCTCGCACCTTCTTCGGGTCCGCCACCACCTTTTTAGTCGCCCCGCTCCTGGTAAAAGCCATATACTGTCGGGGAACTATTGTACTCTCCTTCCCACAGCGGGACACATCGAAAAAATTCCGTTGGGGGCCCTGAAAAGAGCCCAAAAGTCAGTTTTCTGCAGGAGCTGCCGAACGTGCGACTTAGCTCCGCATAGCCGCAACCGGAAGATCGTTGAATGTCTTGTTAAGAGGAAGAAGGAGACTTATGTAAGGCTGAGGAAACAAGGTTCAGAAAGGGCGCTGGAGGGATACAAGATAGCCAGGAGGAAACTGAAGAAAAGGATTAGGAGAGCTAAGAGAGGGCATGAAAAATCTTTGGCGGGTAGGATCAAGGAAAACCCCAAGGCCTTTTACACACAAGTGAGAAATATGAGAATGACTAGAGCA
This sequence comes from Scyliorhinus torazame, assembly GCF_047496885.1. Taxonomy (NCBI): domain Eukaryota; kingdom Metazoa; phylum Chordata; class Chondrichthyes; order Carcharhiniformes; family Scyliorhinidae; genus Scyliorhinus; species Scyliorhinus torazame. The sequence continues at coordinate 76,902,380 of NC_092712.1, forward strand.
AGGGTAGATCCAATCAAGGACAGTAGCGGGAGATTGTGTATTGAGTCTGAAGAGATAGGAGAGGTCTTGAACGAGTACTTTTCTTCAGTATTTACGAATGAGAGGGGCCATATTGTTGGAGAGGACAGTGTGAAACAGATTGGTAAGCTTGAGGAGATACTTGTTAGGAAGGAAGATGTGTTGGGCATTTTGAAAAACTTGAGGATAGACAAGTCCCCGGGGCCTGACGGGATATATCCAAGGATTCTATGGGAAGCAAGAGATGAAATTGCAGAGCCATTGGCAATTATCTTTTCGTCCTCACTGTCAACAGGGGTGGGACCAGGGGATTGGAGAGTGGCGAATGTCGTGCCCCTGTTCAAAAAAGGGAATAGGGATAACCCTGGGAATTACAGGCCAGTTAGTCTTACTTCGGTGGTAGGCAAAGTAATGGAAAGGGTACTGAGGGATAGGATTTCTGAGCATCTGGAAAGACACTGCTTGATTAGGGATAGTCAGCACGGATTTGTGAGGGGTAGGTCTTGCCTCACAAGTCTTATTGAATTCTTTGAGGAGGTGACCAAGCATGTGGATGAAGGTAAAGCAGTGGATGTAGTGTACATGGATTTTATTAAGGCATTTGATAAGGCTCCCCATGGTAGGCTTATGCAGAAAGTAAGGAGGCATGGGATAGTGGAAAATTTGGCCAGTTGGATAACAAACTGGCTAACCGATAGAAGTCTGAGAGTGGTGGTGGATGGCAAATATTCAACCTGGAGCCCAGTTACCAGTGGCGTACCGCAGGGATCAGTTCTGGGTCCTCTGCTGTTTGTGATTTTCATTAATGACTTGGATGAGGGAGTTGAAGGGTGGGTCAGTAAATTTGCAGACAATACGAAGATTGGTGGAGTTGTGGATAGTGAGGAGGGCTGTTGTCGGCTGCAAAGAGACATAGGGCTGGGCTGAGAAGTGGCAGATGGAGTTTAACCCTGAAAAGTGTGAGGTTGTCCATTTTGGAAGGACAAACATGAATGTGGAATACAGGGTTAATGGTAGGCTTCTTGGCAATGTGGAGGAGCAGAGGCCTATGTTCATAGATCTTTGAAAGTTGCCACTCAAGTGGATAGAGCTGTGAAGAAGGCCTATGGTGTTCTAGCGTTCATTAACAGAGGGATTGAATTTAAGAGCTGTGAGGTGATGATGCAGCTGTACAAAACCTTGGTAAGGCCACATTTGGAGTACTGTGTGCAGTTCTGGTCGCCTCATTTTAGGGAGGCTGTGGAAGCTTTGGAAAAGGTGTGATGCGCGATCAATTACACTCAAGACGAAGTGATTTCATAACTGAAGGCTTTAATCGACTAGAACTGTTCCCCAGCAGCTTCGGTACAGAAAGTGAAGGCTGCTGGGATGGCACCAGTTCTTATACTCCGCCTGTCAGGGCGGAGCTACGTACCAACAGCCAATGGTAAACTCCTAGGTTTAACCAATGGTCATCAGCCTCTTAGATACAGCAATACCTGATAATACCACATTCACCCCCTGTTAAAAACGAGTCCGGCGGGGGTGGTGGCCAGTGGTAACAGTTGCCTTAAACATGTATGATCAGATATGGAGGTACCGTGATACCTCCTTACAGGGCTGTCGAGAATATTTACAAAGTGTTCGTTCACGGTTAAAGTCACAGCGAAGCAATCAGTCGATCAGGTGGCCTGGTCGTCTTTCTGGATCGTCTGGGCTTCGGTGGTGATTCTGGTGGGGGTCCAGGTGGGTGCGACTCCGGGAGCGTGGTTTCGGCCTCCCTGGCAGCTTCGTCACCCCTAGGCGGCGCTGTTGGGGTAAACGGTTGACACGGGGGGGGGCGCCTGTAGGGGGCGTCGGCGGGCGGGCCGAGGCAGGAGCGGCGGGAGTACTGACCCTCCAGTGAGGTGCTGTGGGGGGGGGGGGGGGGGGGGGGTAATGGTTCGGGTGCGCGTGGGGTTCCGGCGGGCGCCAGGTCCCGGAGGAAGACTGTATCTTGCCTGCCGTCAGGGAACGCCACATAGGCGTACTGGGGGTTAGCGTGCAGCAGGTGGACCCTCTCGACCAACGGGTCCGACTTGTGCGCCCGCACGTGCTTCCGAAGCAGGATGGGTCCGGGTGTCGCTAGCCAGGTTGGGAGCGAGGTCCCGGAGGAGGACTTCCTGGGGAAAACAAGGAGAAGTTCATGAGGTGTCTGATTGGTAGTTGTACAGAGCAGCGACTCGATGGCGTAGAGGGCCATCGGGAGGACTTCTTGCCAGCGGGAGACTGGGAGATTCCTGGACCGTAGGGCCAGTAGAACAGTCTTCTAGACTGTTCCGTTCTCCCTCTCCATCTGTCCGTTTCCCCGGGGGTTGTAACTGGTCGTCCTGCTCGAGGCAATGCCCTTGCTGAGCAGGAATTGACGCAGTTCGTCGCTCATAAAGGAGGACCCCCTATCACTGTGTATGTACGCGGGGAAACCGAACAGTGTAAAGATGCTATGGAGGGCCTTGATGACGGTGGTTGCTGTCATGTCAGGGCAGGGGATGGCGAATGGGAACCGGGAGTACTCGTCAATCACGTTCAGGAAATACGTGTTGCGGTCGGTGGAGGGGCGGGGGCCTTTGAAATCCATGCTGAGGCGTTCAAAGGGACGGGAAGCCTTTATCAGGTGCACCCTCTCTAGCCGGTAGAAATGCGGTTTGCACTCCGCGCAGATTTGGCAGTCCCTGGTGACTGTCCTGACCTCCTCGATGGAGTAGGGCAGGTTGCGGGTCTTGATGAAGTGGAAGAAACGAGTGACCCCCGGGTGGCAGAGGTCCTCGTGGAGGGCTCGGAGGCGGTCCACTTGTGCAGTGGCACAAGTGCCGCGGGACAGGGCATCAGGAGGCTCGTTTAGCTTCCCCGGACGGTACAAGATCTCGTAATTGTAGGTGGAGAGTTCTATCCTCCACCGCAAGATCTTGTCGTTCTTAATCTTGCCCCGCTGGCATTATCGAACATGAAAGCAACCGACCGTTGGTCCGTGAGGAGAGTGAATCTCCTGCCGGCCAGGTAATGCCTCCAATGTCTCACAGCTTCAACTATGGCTTGTGCCTCTTTTTCGACCGAGGAATGGCGAATTTCGGAAGCATGGAGGGTACGGGAGAAGAAGGCCACAGGCCTGCCCGTTTGGTTGAGGGTGGCCGCCAGAGCTACGTCGGACGAATCGCTCTCGACCTGGAAGGGGAGGGACTCGTCAATGGCGCGCATCGTGGCCTTTGCAATGTCTGCTTTGATGCGGCTGAAAGCCTGGCGAGCCTCGGTCGACAGAGGGAAGGTCGTGGACTGGATTAGGGGTCGGGCTTTGTCTGCGTAGTTCGGGACCCACTGGGCGTAGTAACTGAAAAACCCGAGGCAGCGCTTCAGGGCCTTGGGGCAGTGAGGGAGGGGGAACTCCATAAGGGGGCACATGCACTCAGGGTCGGGAACCTGGATTGTAGTTTTAGGGTAAGGGAGAATGAGAGTATAGAGGTCAGGAGCACAGATTTGACGTCGCAGGAGGGGGCCAGTGTTCAGGTAGGTGGTTTGAAGTGTGTCTACTTCAATGCCAGGAGTATACGAAATAAGGTAGGGCAACTGGCAGCATGGGTTGGTACCTGGGACTTCGATGTTGTGGCCATTTCGGAGACATGGATAGAGCAGGGACAGGAATGGATGTTGCAGGTTCCGGGGTTTAGGTGTTTTAGTAAGCTCAGAGAAGGAGGCAAAAGAGGGGGAGGTGTGGCGCTGCTAGTCAAGAGCAGTATTACGGTGGCGGAGAGGATGCTAGGTGGGGACTCTTCTTCCGAGGTAGTATGGGCTGAGGTTAGAAACAGGAAAAGAGAGGTCACCCTGTTGGGAGTTTTCTATAGGCCTCCAAATAGTTCTAGGGATGTAGAGGAAAGGATGGCGAAGATGATTCTGGATAAGAGCGAAAGTGACAGGGTAGTTATTATGGGAGACTTTAACTTTCCAAATATTGACTGGAAAAGATATAGTTCGAGTACATTAGATGGGTCGTTTTTTGTACAGTGTGTGCAGGAGGGTTTCCTGACACAATATGTTGACAGGACAACAAGAGGCGAGGCCACTTTGGATTTGGTTTTGGGTAATGAACCAGGCCAGGTGTTGGATTTGGAGGTAGGAGAGCACTTTGGGGACAGTGACCACAATTCAGTGACGTTTACGTTAATGATGGAAAGGGATAAGTATACACCGCAGGGCAAGAGTTATAGCTGGGGGAAGGACAATTATGATGCCATTAGACGTGACTTGTGGGGGGGATAGGTTGGAGAAGTAGGCTACAAGTGTTGGGCACACTGGATAAGTGGAGCTTGTTCAAGGATCAGCTACTGCGTGTTCTTGATAAGTACGTACTGGTCAGGCAGGGAGGAAGGCGTCGAGTGAGGGAACCGTGGTTTAGCAAAGAAGTGGAATCTCTTGTTAAGAGGAAGAAGGAGGCCTATGTGAAGATGAGGTGTGAAGTTTCAGTTGGGGCCATGGATAGTTACAAGGTGGCGAGGAAGGATCTAAAGAGAGAGCTAAGACGAGCAAGGAGGGGACATGAGAAGTATTTGGCAGGTAGGATCAAGGAAAACCCAAAAGCTTTCTATAGGTATGTCAGGAATAAAAGAATGACTAGAGTAAGAGTAGGGCCAGTCAAGGACAGGGATGGGAAGTTGTGTGTGGAGTCTGAAGAGATAGGCGAGATACTAAATGAATATTTTTCGTCAGTATTCACTCAGGAAAAAGATAATGTTGTGGAGGAGAATGCTGAGACCCAGGCTATTAGAATAGATGGCATTGAGGTACGAGGGAAGAGGTGTTGGCAATTCTGGACAGGCTGAAAATAGATAAGTCCCCGGGGCCTGATGGGATTTATCCTAGGATTCTCTGGGAAGCCAGGGAAGAGATTGCTGGGCCTTTGGCTTTGATTTTTATGTCATCATTGGCTACAGGAATAGTGCCAGAGGACTGGAGGATAGCAAATGTGGTCCCTTTGTTCAAAAAGGGGAGTAGAGACAACCCCGGCAACTATAGACCGGTGAGCCTCACGTTTGTTGTGGGTAAAGTCTTGGAGGGGATTATAAGAGACAAGATTTATAATCATCTAGATAGGAATAATATAATCAGGGATAGTCAGCGTGGCTTTGTGAAGGGTAGGTCATGCCTCACAAACCTTATCGAGTTCTTTGAGAAGGTGACTGAACAGGTAGACGAGGGTAGAGCAGTTGATGTGGTGTATATGGATTTCAGTAAAGCGTTCGATAAGGTTCCCCACGGTAGGCTGTTGCAGAAAATACGGAGGCTGGGGATTGAGGGTGATTTAGAGATGTGGATCAGAAATTGTCTAGCTGAAAGAAGACAGAGGGTGGTGGTTGATGGGAAATGTTCAGAATGGAGTCCAGTTACTAGTGGTGTACCACAAGGATCTGTTCTGGGGCCATTGGTGTTCGTCATTTTTATCAATGACCAAGAGGAGGGCGCAGAAGGGTGGGTGAGTAAATTTGCAGACGACACTAAAGTCGGTGGTGTTGTCGACAGTGCGGAAGGATGTAGCAGGTTCCAGAGGGACATAGATAAGCTGCAGAGCTGGGCTGAGAGGTGGCAAATGGAGTTTAATGTAGAGAAGTGTGAGGTGATTCACTTTGGAAGTAATAACAGGAATGCGGAATATTTGGCTAAGGTAAAGTTCTTGGAAGTGTGGATGAGCAGAGGGATCTAGGTGTCCATGTACATAGATCCCTGAAAGTTGCCACCCAGGTTGATAGGGTTGTGAAGAAGGCCTATGGAGTGTTGGCCTTTATTGGTAGAGGGATTGAGTTCCGGAGTCAGGAGGTCATGTTGCAGCTGTACAGAACTCTGGTACGGCCGCATTTGGAGTATTGCGTACAGTTCTGGTCACCGCATTATAGGAAGGACGTGGAGGCCTTGGAGCGGGTGCAGAGGAGATTTACCAGGATGTTGCCTGGTATGGAGGGAAAATCTTGGGCGTCATTCTCCGACCCCCCAGAGGGTCGGAGAATGGCCGTTGGCCGCCGTGAATCCCGCCCCCGCCGGTTGCCGAAGTCTCCGAAGGGAGAAAAGTCGGCGGGGCGTTAATGTCGCCGCTGCCGCGGAGAATGTCACGGGTCTGCGCAAGGCAGCCGATTTTCGGCCTGCTGATATTCTCCCTTCCGGATGGGCCGAAGTCCCGTCGACGTGATGACCGTTCACGTCGACGTAAATTAAACCTCCTTTTCATCGGCGTGACCCGGTGCTCCAGGCTCACGCCGACCAGCGTGGAGGTGAGTGACGGCCTGGGAGGTTGGCTCTGGGCAGGCAATGGCGTGGCCGCAGTCTGAATGCGTGAGGAGAGGTGTGTCTCGGGTTGTGTGTGTGTGTGTGCGGCGGGGGGGTGGTTAGAGTAGGCTGGGCTCTGGGGGAGTGCCGGGAGGGGGTCCGTGCCGGGGAGGTGGATGGGGGGGGGTCCGTGCCGTGCCGGGGTGGAGGTTGGGGGGGTCCGTGCTGGGGTGGAGGTTGGGGGGGGGGGGTCCGTGCCAGGGTGGAGGTTGGGGGGGGTCCGTGCCGTGCCGAGGTGGAGGTTGGGGGGGTCCGTGCTGGGGTAGAGGTTGGGGGGGGTCCGTGCCGGGGTGAGGTTGGGGGGGGGTCCGTGCCGGGGTGGAGGTTGGGGGGGGGGTCCGTGCCGTGCCGGGGTGAGGTTGGGGGGGGGGTCCGTGCCGGGGTGGAGGTTGGGGGGGGGTCCGTGCCGTGCCGGTGTAGAGGTTGGGGGGGGGTTCGTGCTGGGGTGGAGGTTGGGGGGGGGGTCCGTGTTGGGGGGGGGTCCGTGCCGGGGTGGAGGTTGGGGGGGGGTCCGTGCCGTGCCGGGGTGGAGGTTGGGGGGGTCCATGCTGGGGTGGAGGTTGGGGGGAGGGGTCAGTGCCGGGGTGAGGTTGGGGGGGGGGTCCGTGCCGGGGTGGAGGTTGGGGAGGGGTCCGTGCCGTGCCGGGGTGGAGGTTGGGGGGGTCCGTGCTGGGGTGGAGGTTGGGGGGGGGTCCGTGCCGGGGTGAGGTTGGGGGGGTGTCCGTGCCGGGGTGGAGGTTGGGGGGGTCCGTACTGGGGTGGAGGTTGGGTGGGGGGGTCCGTGCCGAGGAGGGGGATGGGAGGGCAAGTGAGTTGGTCCACCTGGCCAGGTGCCAGCCTCCAACAGTTGGACCCATGCGGTCCATGCCACCTGGCTGGGGGGAGGAGGGGATATGGGCAATGATGACATGTCATCGTTCCCCTCCCCCCCCACCAGGCCATCATGTTTTCCGATCATCCAGCGATGTTGGCCGCCGTGGTGGCAGCCGCTCATGTCTATGTTGCCCTGGATGAGGAGGAGGAGCCTGCCAGAGAGGCGGCGCAGGCTGCCGCAGAGGTGCAGGCGGCAGCCGCCCAGGCTGGAGGGACACCTGACCGATAGGACGAGGAGGGGGAGGGGGAGGAGGACGTCGCGGCCCCACGGCAACGGAGGCACCCGAGGGCACCCCGTGTGTACCGGCCCCGGCAGTCATACCAGGACCTCAAGGACCGGGAATTCAGGAGGAGACTCCGGATGAGCCGGGAAACCGTGGCACAGATCTGCCACCTGCTGGCACACCTGTCACCGCGTGGCACTGGCGGGGGACACCCTCTCCCCGTGTCCGTCAAGGTTACGGTGGCCCTGAACTTTTATGCAACGGGGTCATTCCAGGCACCGAGTGGGGACCTGTCCGGCATATCGCAGACATCGGTGCACCGGTGCATCCGGGCAGTGACAGATGCCCTATATGCCATGGCGCACCGCTACATCCGCTTCCCCGTGGACCGGGCCAGCCAAGATGCCCGGGCCGTGGGCTTCTCTGCCGTGGCCGGGTTCCCCATGGTCCAGGGCGCGATCGATGGGATGCACGTCGCCGTGCGGCCACCTGTAGATAACAGGGCCGTGTTCACTAATAGGAAGGGGACCTATTCGATGAACGTACAGGTGGTCTGCGATGATCCTGCACGTCTGCGCCCGTCACCCAGGCAGTGTACACGACTCATTCGTGTTGTCGCGGTCATCCATCCCCGGCATGTACGAGGGACGCCATCCCCGGCTGAGGGGCTGGTTGCTGGGCGACAGGGGCTACCCATTGCGATCGTGGCTGATGACGCCTATACGGAGGCCACGCAATGAGGCGGAGAACCGCTACAATGATGCCCATGTAGCGACAAGGGGAGTGATCGAGAGGTGCTTTGGCGTGCTGAAGATGCGTTTCAGGTGCCTGGACCTCTCTGGGGGCGCCCTCCAGTATCGGTCAGATAGGCTCGGCCGCATCATTGTGGTGTGCTGCGTCCTGCACAACATAGCCCAGCAGAGGGGCGATGTGCCGCAGGCAGAGGAGGGCGGAGTGGAGGAGCAGCAGGAAGAGGCGCAGTCCTCCCCAGATGAGGGGGATGGGGGCAATGGTCAGGGCAGACGGGGTAGACACAGGCGGGTGGCTGTCCCGGCTGGCCCAGCGGGCACGGGACAGACTGATAGCCGCCCGCTTCACGGACTAGATGGGCGTGGGAATCGGGTAGTATGGCCACAGACCGCACACCATGGCAACAGCCGACCACCCACACCCCCCACCCATCCACCCACCCAGCACCCTCACCCCCCTCCCCAACCCCACCCACCCCACCCGCATGCACACCACCCCCCCCATTGCCGATCCACCTGCGGCACAACGGGCCGGGCTCACCCAGTTGCGGGTGGACGCGTGTCTATCGCAGGCCATGGAGGATGATGACAACCCGCCCTGCGATGAGCTCCTGGCTCTACATCGTTGGACTATGTCTGACCCATGGCCACAGTACCACCATCCACCCGGACCATCCCTGCATGCGGCTGTGACACTGCAGTGCACGGTCCCGTCCTCTGCCCGGGGGATGTTGATGGCGGCCCAGGGGGAAGGGGGCAGACTCACCTGGGGCTGAGGTAAGACCACCCCTCACACACACACTTGCGCTCAACGTACATGACACCCCCGCACACTTTGGACAGAGCACAAAGGCAGCTTCGGTAGGTGTAACATTGACTTTAATAACCAAAGGAGTTCATGCACGTGCCCTAGCCCCTAAAACTCATCTGTGCCCTGCACCCGTGCCAACTTATTCAGTGTCTAATTGTTTGGCCTTACGGGCCCTTTGACTACGTCTACGTGGTTCCCCAGACGGTACAGCAGAACTGGAGGTGGACTCCTGTGATTCCTGCCCTCTGACACTGGATCCCTTTGGCGGCCGTTTCCTGGGGCGTCCTGGCCTAGATGGGCCAGGCTGCGGCCCGGGCGACTGGGATGGCGAGCTGCCAGCCTGTCCTGCCCGTTGCCCACCCGATGCACCTGGGACGGAAGGGGGGGAGTCCGAGGTGTCGCGGTGTACCGGGACCTCCCCTACAGAGGGAGCCGGGACGGACCACACCACCTCCTTCTCCCTCGGGGTGCCCGATGGCCCCCAGGCCTCTACATGGGTGGGGGATGCGAACGGACTGGCCATCCGACGCCCCCCCCGACATCTGGCGCTGCCAGTCCTGGAGGCCCGTGCTGGTATCGACAGGGGTCTGCAGGTTTGCAGCCATGGAGCCCAGGGGGTTGGCAAACCCTGTCTGTGACAGTGCGACGCTGGCTCGCACATGGCCACTGGCGCCGATGGCCTGCAGAGACTGGGCCATGGCCTGCTGAGACTGGGCCATGGCCTGCAGAGACTGGGCTATGGCGTTGAGCGCCTCTGCCATCTGGCGCTGGCTCATGGCCTCCTGTGAGAGGGCAGCCATTTCCTGGGCCACAGACGCCGCCTGCACGGAAGGTCCCAGGCCTCGCAAACCGTTCCCCATGTCTGACACCGTCGCACCCATTGCCTCCACCGCGGACGCCACCCATGCGGTGTCGGCCTGGGTGGCACGCATGACCGGCACCACTCCCAGATCCTGGACGCGGGTGGACTCCTCCACCTGCGACCGCAGCCGCCGCAAGCCGCCCGTCACCCTCTTCGCTCGTCTCCGGGTCGGTGGTTGCATCGGATCTCTGTGTGGGTGTGGTAACTGCAGGAACCCGGATCCATCTGGGCGGCAGATGTTCGCTTGGGCTGGGCTGCCCTCCGACCGCCCGGTCCCTCTGCTGCTCCTACCTCCACCTGCTGTACCGGGACGGCTGTGTTGTGCGCACCAGTGAGTGTATCAGACGCCTCATCACTAAAGTGCCCAACCGTGGTGAGTGTTTCTGCGATGGTGGAGGGTGTTGGTGACAGCAGTGGCGTTGTGTCGTGCTCTTCGTCCCACTCTGAGTCCATGGCACTTTGGGGTGGGGGTTCGTCTCCACCCATCCACTCTGAGTCACTGTCCGGTATTTCGTCTTCCTGGGTAGTGCTGTCCCGGGTAGGGGTGTCCTGGGTAGTGGTGTCCTGGGTAGTGGTGTCCTGGGTAGTGGTGTCCTGGGTAGTGGTGTCCTGGCTCGGATGTGACGGGGGCCTGTGGCTGCCCCCCTCGTCGCTGGGTGGTCGCTCCCGCAAGTGACAGGGGTGTCGTCTCCCTGTTGCTCCAGGTCTCTCCGTCTCCCGTGGTGTGCGAGGGGCATCCTGCGGGCGTCGCATGCTGGAGGGTCCGGGTCTCTCCGTCTCCTGTGGTCTCCGAGGGGCATCCTGCGGGCGTCGCATGCTGGAGGGTGCGGGTCTCTCCGTCTCCTGTGGTCTCCGAGGGGCATCCTGCGGGCGTCGCATGCTGGAGGGTGCGGGTCTCTCCGTCTCCTGTGGTCTCCGAGGGGCATCCTGCGGGCGGTCTGCATCTGCGGGGATGGGTGCCTGGATGTTTGGTCCTGCGATACACAATGAAGCATGCATGGTTAGACATCAGGCAGTGATCAGGTGATACGGGGAGGGGGATATAGGGGAGGGGGGATATGGGGACGGGCTGTCGGTGGCTCACTCGCTAGTATGCCCCCGACCTCTGCATCAGCAACCTCCCGGTCCTCAGGTCCGCCAGCCAGTTCCAGGGCCCTTTCCTCGTGTATGGTCAGTGGCCTCTCATCAGCGGGCCCTCCTCCAGTCCTCACATGCTCCCTATTGTTGTGTGCGCGCTTCTCCTGGGGGGGGGTGGCAGGGGTAAAAGGCAACAGTGTTAGGCAGGTATATGAATGCACGCCATCGGTTGCGCGTGCATTGCAGAGGTTAAGGTTAGGGCTGGATTCACTTGGGGATATGGGGATATGGGGGATATGGGGGAGGGGGGATATGGGGGAGGGGGGATATGGGGGAGGGGGGATATGGGGGATATGGGGGAGGGGGGATATGGGGGAGGGGGGATATGGGGGAGGGGATATATGGGGAGGGGGGATATGGGGGATATGGGGGAGGGGGCGATATGGGGGAGGGGGGGGATATGGGGGAGGGGGGATATGGGGGATATGGGGAGGGGGGATATGGGGGAGGGGGTATATGGGGGAGGGGGGATATGGGGGAGGGGGGATATGGGGGAGGGGGATATGGGGGATATGGGGGAGGGGGCGATATGGGGGAGGGGGCGATATGGGGGAGGGGGCAATATGGGGGATGGGGCGATATGGGGGAGGGGGGATATGGGGGAGGGGGGATATGGGGGAGGGGGGATATGGGGGAGGGGGGATATGGCGGAGGGGGGGATATGGGGGAGGGGGGAAGGGGGATATGGGGGGAGGGGGGATATGGGGGATATGGGGGAGGGGGGATATGGGGGAGGGGGGATATGGGGGAGGCTCACCCTGCCTGCTCTGACGAGGTCGTTCACCTTCTTGTGGCACTGGGTGCCTGTCCGTGGTGTCAGGGCCACAGCGGTGACGGCCTCTGCCACCTCCCTCCACAGACGCCGGCTGTGGCGTGGGGCAACTCTGCGGCCGTGCCCGGGATACAGGGCGTCCCTCCTCTGCTCCACCGCGTCCAGGAGCGCCTCCACATCGCGTGACTCGAACCTCGGGGCTGAGCGACGGCCAGCCATCCAGTCGGGTGTTGCGGTCGGGTGTTGCGGTCGGGTGGGGGGGAGCAGCGCGGCCTTATGAGCCGTCACGCCGTGCGGGGCGTATGACGCTGCACGGCGTGAACCACTGCGCAAGCGCGGATCCCGTTACGTTGCTGCTAGCCCATTTCGGGCCGCAGACTATTGTCCCATTTTTCTGACGTGACGCAAGTCGGATTTGCGCCGTTTTTTGCGCCGATCGGCAGACTTTCCGCCGATAACGGAGAATTTTGCCCCTTGTGAGGAAAGGCTGATGGACTTGAGGTTGTTTTCGTTAGAGAGAAGAAAGTTAAGAGGAGACTTAATAGAGGCATACAAAATGATCAGGGGGTTAGATAGGGTGGACAGTGAGAGCCTTCTCCCGCAGATGGAAATGGCTAGCACGAGGGCACATAGCTTTAAACTGAGGGGTAATAGATATAGGACAGAGGTCAGAGGTAGGTTCTTTACGCAAAGAGTGGTGAGGCCGTGGAATGCCCTACCTGCAACAGTAGTGAACTCGCCAACATTGAGGGCATTTAAAAGTTTATTGGATAAGCATATGGATGATAATGGCATAGTGTAGGTTAGATGGCTTTTGTTTCGGTGCAACATCGTGGGCCGAAGGGCCTATACTGTGCTGTATCGTTCTATGTTCTATGTTCTATAACTCCATTTCGCACTACGTAGCCTAGAATGGCTAGCCGGTCAGTGTTAAATACGCATTTATCCTTATTGTACGTTAAGTTAAGGATTTTCGCGGTCTGGAGAAATTTGCAGAGGTTGGTGTCGTGTTCCTGCTGGTCGTGGCCGCAGATAGTGACGTTATCCAGATACGGGAACATTGCGCGTAAGCCGTACCGTTCAACCATTCGGTCCATCTCTCGCTGGAAGACCGAGACCACATTAGTGACACCAATGGGAACTCTTAAAAATTGATAGAGCCGCTCATCTGCTTCGAAGGCAGTGTACTTGCAGTCACTATTACGGAGGGGTAGCTGATGATAGGCGGACTAGAGATCCACCGTGGAGAAGACCTTGTATTGCGCGATCCTGTTTACCAGGTCGGCTATACGGGGGAGAGGGTACGTATCCAGCTGCGTAAACCTGTTGATGGTCTGACTGTAGTCAATGACCATCCTTTGTTTCTCCCCGGTCTTTACCACCACTACTTGAGCTCTCCAGGGGCTGTTACTGGCTTCAATTACCCTTTCCCTCAGTAGCCTTTGGACCTCTGACCTAATAAAGATCCGGTCCTGGGCACTGTACCGTCTGCTCCTGGTGGCGACAGGTTTGCAATCCGGGGTGAGGTTCGCAAACAGGGAAGGCGGGTCGACCTTAAGGGTCGCGAGGCCGCAGACAGTAAGGGGGGGGTATAGGGCCGCCGAATTTTTAAAGGTCAGGCTTTGCAAGTTACATTGGAAGTCCAACCCCAGGAGGGTATCCGCGCAGAGGTGCGGCAGGGCATAAAGGCGGAAATTGTTGAATCTCCTGCCTTGGACAGTGAGGTTCGCTCGGCAGAACCACTTTATCTCCACCGAGTGTGACCCGGAGGCCAGGGCGATCCTTTGGTTTACAGGGTGGGTAACAAGTGAACAGCGCCTTACAGTGTCGGGGTGAACAAAGCTTTCCGTGCTCCCAGAGTCAATCAGGCAAGACGTCTCGTGACCATTGATGAGGACCGTTGTTGCTGTTGCGAATGTCCGAGGTCGACTTTGGTCCAGTGTCACCGAGGCCAGATTAAGCAGTTGCGAGTTCTGATTGGGCAGCGTGTAGTCGGCCGTGCTGGGGGCCTGGGGCCCCATCCAAGATGGCGACCCCATGGGTCGCACATGGTGGCCGGGGATGGACAAGATGGCGGCGGGGATGGACAAAATGGTGGCGCCCACCCATCCAGCGTGGTGTCCGGGGGGCAAGATGGCCGCGCCCGTGGGTCGCACGTGGCCCTAGGATAGGGGGGTGGCGGTGAGCGCTGGCCGGTCGGGGCCTGAAGGGGGGGTTGCCGCGGCAGTCGGGAGTCACTGGAGAACGCGGCCACGGCACGGGCCTGGCAGACCCCCACAAAGTAGCCCTTCTTGCCGCACCCTTTGCAGGTGGCGGTGCGGGGGCCGGGCAGCGCTGGTGGGGATGATTCGCCTGCCCCCAGAAGAAACAGCGGGGCCCGGCGGCGTTAGCGGGCTGAATCGCAGCGCAGGCCTGCGGGGTCAGGAGGAAGGTCTGTGGAGCTGCCGCTGTGGGGTGCCACGCAGCCCAGGGGGCCGCCGCGCGGTCGTGTGCATAGGACTGCCGTTTTGGGAGGCTACGTCCATGGACCCTGCCAGGGCCTGTGCCTCTCTAAGTCCCAGGGTGTCCTTTTCTAGGAGTCTTTGGCGGATCTCTGAGGAGCTCATACCTGCTACGAAGGCATCCCTGATTAAAAGTTCCATGTGCTCGCTCCCCGAAACTTGCGGGCAGCCACAGTTTCGGCCCAGCACCAGTAGCGCCCGGTAGAAATCCTCCAACGATTCCCCGGGGCTTTGCCGTCTAGTTGCAAGCAGGTGACGTGCGTAGACCTGATTTACAGGGCGGTTATAATGACCTTTTAACAGTTCGATCGCGGCATCATAGTCCTCTGCCTTCTCGATAAGGGTGTAGATCCCAGGGCTGACCCTTGAGTGCAGGAGATGCATTTTCTGTTCTCCTGAGGGGGTGCCTCCGGCCGTCTCGAGGTAGCCTTTAACGCACGCCAGCCAGTGTTTAAATATCACCGCCAAGTTCTCCGTGTGGGGACTGAGTTGTAGGCACTCCGGTCCGATTCGGAGATCCATCCTTCCAGCTTAAGTCTAGTCGATTAAATTGATGCACGATCAATTACACTCAAGACGAAGTGATTTCATAACTGAAGGCTTTAATCGACTAGAACTTGTTCCCCAGCAGCTTCGGTACAGAAAGTGAAGGCTGCTGGGATGGCACCGGTTCTTATACTCTGCCTGTCAGGGCGGAGCTACGTATCAACAGCCAATGGTAAACTCCTAGGTTTAACCAATGGTCATCAGCCTCTTAGGTATAGCAATACCTGATAATACCACAAGGTGCAAAGGAGATTTACCAGGATGTTGCCTGGAATGGAGAGTAGGTCTTACGAGGAAAGGTTGAGGGTGCTAGGCCTTTTCTCATTAGAACAGAGAAGGATGAGGGGCGACTTGATAGAGGTTTATAAGATGATCAGGGGAATAGATAAGAGTAGACAGTCAGAGACTTTTTCCCCAGGTGGAACAAACCATTACAAGGGGACATAAATTTAAGGTGAAAGGTGGAAGATATAGGGGGGATGTCAGAGTTAGGTTCTTTACCCAGAGAGTAGTGGGGCATGGAATGCACTGCCTGTGGAAGTAGTTGAGTCGGAAACATTAGGGACCTTCAAGCGGCTATTGGAAAGGTACATGGATTACGGTAGAATGATGGGGTGTAGATTAATTTGTTCTTAATCTAGGACAAAAGTTCAGCACAACATCGTGGGCTGAAGGTCCTGTTCTGTGCTGTATTTTTCTATGTTCTATTTTCTATGTTATCATGACGCATGCAGCCGTCCACAACTAGTTGCCATGGACTACATGGTCGCCCCGGTTGGCACTATGCGCTCCAGCCACGCATGCCCCCCACCGCCGCCCCGTCGGTGCCTCCGTACCTGTCGTCCATCCCTCCCGCCAGGGCAACCGTTCCATGGCACAGCCCTCACCGGGGGCCGCTGGCAGGGTGGGGTGGCCGGCGAGGGGCCTGGCAAACACCCAAACGGCCGTGATGCCTGCAATGGGCCAGCGCCTGGTGTGGCTTCCCATCGGCAAGGCCGTCGTAACGGTGGCCATTGCGAGGGCATCGCCCTGTCATGGTGGGTGGTTCCCAGCCGCTCATCCTGTCTCCCCCACCTTCCCCCACACTCCCCTGATCCTGGTAGGCTTCCCCTCCCACTCAGCAGCCACGGCCAGGTGTGGATGTCCATCGACATGGCCGCCGTAATGGCCGCCGTAGCGAGGGCATCGCCCTGTCATGGCGAACGCCTAATCTCCGGCCGAGCGCGATTTCGGAGAACCCAGCCCCTGGACTGTACAGCGTCGCTGCGGCTTTATTTGTTTTGGACAATAAAGCTGCTTTTCCTTTCACCCTGCACCTCCTGGAATTATTACAGACACCACAGCGGAGGTGCACAGCTGAAAACCTTGATCACAGCATCTTGTATTAATTTTAATCCATAACAGAAATGGAGAAACAAAATTTCAACCATTTCCTCTCAGCTCTTTTTCTAATGGTCATGACACCTACTTTGTGAACTCTGCTGCCCCACCTGCCTTAAGCCTTGATCTGCAGCACAGGCGATGAATACAAATTGCTTTTTGCCTCCCATCGGACAGCTGACATTCTTCTGTCTATGAACCTTGGCTAGATTGTGAAGAAGAAGAATGGAACGGGAGGGGAAGACAAAAATTGTTCATGTGTACGGCAGCTCTGAGCACGCTTTCCTTTTAAAAGCAGGACTCCAAACGCTCTGAATAAAGAAAAAAGACGGATCAAGGTCTTTTTAAAAGGTTGTTTGGAAGGAATTTGTGCAGAATTCTATAGCTGTGCAGGTACACAGAGCGAATGTTTCACCTTGAGTCAGAGCTGTAGTAATTGAAGAGGGCGCTGAACACCATGTTGTACCGTCCGTATATTACTGAGATAGCAGGGAATGCGACAGGAGATTTCTAACCAAAACCAATTGTCGAGTGGAAAATACAGGATAAGGTAATACTCAGCCACGGACAGCCTCAGTCCCAGTGGAGGAGACAGTGCTGGCAATCATTGTACGGTTACAGTTGAGACTGTGAACAATGGTGAGGTTGAAACTGTGGTGAATGTATTACGGCAACCATTCACCACTGTATTGCGTTGTACTATGATGATGCCCTTGTGGGCTCCACCTACGGACCATTGTATTACATTATATTGCATTGTATCATGTTGGTGCCCTTGTGGGCTCCGCCCCCTCAGGGGTATATAGAACATAGAACATAGAACAATACAGCGCAGTACAGGCCCTTCGGCCCACGATGTTGCACCGAAACAAAAGCCATCTAACCTACACTATGCCATTATCATCCATATGTTTATCCAATAAACTTTTAAATGCCCTCAATGTTGGCGAGTTCACTACTGTAGCAGGTAGGGCATTCCACGGCCTCACTACTCTTTGCGTAAAGAACCTACCTCTGACCTCTGTCCTCTCTCTCTTACCCCTCAGTTTAAAGTTATGTCCCCTCGTGCCAGCCATATCCATCCGCGGGAGAAGGATCTCACTGTCCACCCTATCCAACCCCCTGATCATTTTGTATGCCTCGAGTAAGTCTCCTCTTAACCTTCTTCTCTCCAACGAAAACAACCTCAAGTCCATCAGCCTTTCCTCATAAGATTTTCCCTCCATACCAGGCAACATCCTGGTAAATCTCCTCTGCACCCGCTCCAAAGCCTCCACGTCCTTCCTATAATGCGGTGACCAGAACTGTACGCAATACTCCAAATGCGGCCGTACCAGAGTTCTGTACAGCTGCAACATGACCTCCCGACTCCGGAACTCAATCCCTCTACCAATAAAGGCCAACACTCCATAGGCCTTCTTCACAGCCCTATCAACCTGGGTGGCAACTTTCAGGGATCTATGTACATGGACACCTAGATCCCTCTGCTCATCCACACTTTCAAGAACTTTACCATTAGCCAAATATTCCGCATTCCTGTTATTCCTTCCAAAGTGAATCACCTCACACTTCTCTACATTAAACTCCATTTGCCACCTCTCAGCCCAGCTCTGCAGCTTATCTATATCCCTCTGTAACCTGCTACATCCTTCCACACTATCGACAACACCACCGACTTTAGTATCGTCTGCAAATTTACTCACCCACCCTTCTGCGCCTTCCTCTAGGTCATTGATAAAAATGACAAACAGCAACGGCCCCAGAACAGATCCTTGTGGTACTCCACTTGTGACTGTACTCCATTCTGAACATTTCCCATCAACCACCACCCTCTGTCTTCTTTCAGCTAGCCAATTTCTGATCCACATCTCTAAATCACCCTCAATCCCCAGCCTCCGTATTTTTTGCAATAGCCTACCGTGGGGAACCTTATCAAACGCTTTGCTGAAATCCATATACACCACATCAACTGCTCTACCCTCGTCTACCTGTTCAGTCACCTTCTCAAAGAACTCAATAAGGTTTGAGAGGCATGACCTACCCTTCACAAAGCCATGCTGACTATCCCTGATCATATTATTCCTATCTAGATGATTATAAATCTTGTCTCTTATAATCCCCTCCAAGACTTTACCCACTACAGACGTGAGGCTCACCGGTCTATAGTTGCCGGGGTTGTCTCTGCTCCCCTTTTTGAACAAAGGGACCACATTTGCTGTCCTCCAGTCCTCTGGCACTATTCCTGTAGCCAATGATGACATAAAAATCAAAGCCAAAGGTCCAGCAATCTCTTCCCTGGCCTCCCAGAGAATCCTAGGATAAATCCCATCAGGTCCCGGGGACTTATCTATTTTCAGCCTGTCCAGAATTGCCAACACCTCTTCCCTACGTACCTCAATGCCATCTATTCTATTAGCCTGGGGCTCAGCATTCTCCTCCACAACATTATCTTTTTCCTGAGTGAATACTGACGAAAAATATTCATTTAGTATCTCGCCTATCTCTTCAGACTCCACACACAATTTCCCATCCCTGTCCTTGACTGGTCCTACTCTTTCCCTAGTCATTCGCTTATTCCTGACATACCTATAGAAAGCTTTTGGGTTTTCCTTGATCCTTCCTGCCAAATACTTCTCATGTCCCCTCCTTGCTCGTCTTAGCTCTCTCTTTAGATCCTTCCTCGCTACCTTGTAACTATCCATCGCCCCAAAATATAGATCCGCTGCCCTGCAGGCGGCTCTCAGTGCAGAGCAGTCGCAGGCAGGCACAGTTCTAGCTGATTAAAACCACTGTTCACTTCAACTCTCCATCTCGTGTGAATTGATGGTCGCATCAGAAACATATAAAATAACAGCACGTTCCTAACCTGTCTCATCTACCTTTGCAATATCCCACTAACCCCCCATCCCACAATGTTTTCTGATCTACAAGCTGCAATTGGTGTAATCAGGCACCGCCTCATCCCCCATCCCTTCCTACCCTTATGCCAATCTCTTTTCAGACACCCAACACCTGACATCTGGCCAGCCAGTTGTGCAAGAGCGTGAAGTCCAAGAAACACCAGCACTCAATTTCACGCTCACAACGAGCAGCTCAGATAATGGCACGGCATATTCTTTAGAGAAAAGATCAGGAGGAGGATATGCCTGGGGTGGGCCAACAGGCACAACTGTTCCGGGCTCCAGGCCAGGGGGAAAAGGCGGCATGGGCCAGCTCAAGGAAGGGTGAGGTCGCACACGGGTCCAGACAAAGACGACAGTGGCACAGCCCACAGATCAAAGGCTGGTGGGAATGTGTACAGAAATGCCTGTGCATTGACGGGCCAGCAAGAAAACCTGTTGTCACTGTCAAGGAGTATTGAGGGGCCAGACACCAACTTGGTACTGGGCTCAGAGTCCACCCTTTCCAATGTGGAGCTGGTGTTGGCCAACACCCTCTTGCAGACCCATGGCGCAGCGTCTGATGACCAGTGTTTCAGCTTCCATTGTAGCACAAGCAGAAGCTACCCAATGTCTCAGTGCTGCAGGGGTAGCTCAAATGGAGGTCATGCAATCTCAGCTTGCTGCAATGCAGGCTCACACTGCTGCCATCATGGCAATGGATACCAGTGCTCAAAGGGTCTCGCAATCGTGAAATAATTTACGCTCCAGCAGATTTCTTGGATTGCTGAGATGCTATTCTGGGGAAATGGCAATGACTATGTGGAGCACATACCCGCTGGCCTTTATCAGGACCCCACCCACCACTGCTACTCTCCCTGTGCCATTGCTGTTTCCTGTCAGCCAGCCAGACTATATTGCTGCTGCCCATGCTGCAATGGTATAGTCCAAAGCAGGACTTTCTCACCTCTTTTAAAAAAAAAAAATTTAGAATATCCAATAATTTTTTTCCAATTAAGGGACAATTTAGCGTGGCCAAATCACCGACCCTGCACATCTTTGGGTTGTGGGGTGAGACCCACACAGACACGGGGAGGATGTGCAAACTCCACACTGACAGTGACCCAGGGCCGGGATCGAACCCGGGTCCTCAGCGCCGTAGGCAGCAATGCTAGGGTAGCACAGTGGTTAGCACAGCTGCTTCACAGCTCCAGGGTCCCAGGTTTGATTCCATGCTTGGATCACTGTTTGTGCGGAGTCTGCATGTCCTCCCCGTGTTTGCGTGGGTTTCCTCCGGGGGCTCCGGTTTCCTCCCACAGTCCAAAGTTGTGCAGGTTAGGTGGATTGGCCATGATAAATTGCCCTTAGTGTTCAAAAAAGGTTAGGTGGGGTTACTGGGTTATGGGGATAGGGTGGAGATGTGGGCTTGGGTAGGGTGCTCTTTCCAAGGGCCGCCGCAGACTCGATGGGCCGAATGGCCTTCTTCTGTACTGTAACTTCTAATTCTATGACACAATCACTGGGCCACCAGGCCCCTCAGGCTTTCTCGGCTCAAAGCTTCTCAAAGTCATCCTGCAGGGCTATCTGCAGTCTCGCCCACTGTAAGTTAACAATCTTCAACCAGCCATGGTGCAGACATTGAAGTGGTGCTATGTAGGAGCGCTAGGACACACAAACTAACCTGCAAGGCAGGGTGGCATAGTGGCACAGTGGTTAGCACTGCTGCCTCACAGCACCAAGGGTGGGGTTCAATTCCGGCCTTAGGTGACTATGTGGAGTTTGCAATTTCTCCCCGTGTATGGGTAGGTTTCGTCCCCACAGTCCAAACATGTGCAGGTTAGGTGGATTGGCCAAGATAAATTGCTCTTAGTGTTCAACGATGCGCAGGTTTGGAAGATGCAATCAACATCCTGGGAATTACTATTGAAACTGAACTGGACTAGCCACTTAATACTATGGCTACCAGGGCAGGTCAAAGGCTAGGAATCGTATGGCGACCCCCCAAAGCCTGTCCACCATCTACAAGGCACAAGTCAGGAGTGTAATGGACTCATCCACTTGTCTGGATGAGTGCAGCTCCAACAACACTCAAGAAACACAATATTATCGTGGGGGGAGAGAGGTGGGGGGGGGGGGGGGAAGGTGGGGGGGAGAGGTAGGGGGTGGGGGGGAGAGGTAGGGGGTGGGGGGGAGAAGTTGGGGGGTGGGGGTGGGGGATGGGGGGGGTGGGGGGGAGAGGTGGGGGGTGGGGGAGAAGGGTGGGGGTGGGGGTGGAGAGGTGGGGGGTTGGGGGGAGGGGTGGGGTGGGGGGAGGGGAATGGGAGGAGAGGTGGGGGGGGTGGTATTTTATGTT
Source organism: Scyliorhinus torazame (assembly GCF_047496885.1). Lineage (NCBI taxonomy): Eukaryota > Metazoa > Chordata > Chondrichthyes > Carcharhiniformes > Scyliorhinidae > Scyliorhinus > Scyliorhinus torazame. Next base: position 76,923,809 of record NC_092712.1, read on the forward strand.
CAAACTCCGGGGTGTTGTCCGATCATATTTTGGCATTCTTTCACAAAGTGAATCAAAAAGAGTTAATGGCCGACCAGGTGTTTAAACTAATTGGTTATGCGGCTGTAGCTCTTTTTCATGTACAAAGAGAAACTGAAAAATATAAAAGCGATTTGGGGCTAAAGAAAATGGTTGGGTGGAATTGTGCTGGGCCACTCACAGTAAAATGGCCAGGCTGTGTGAAAAGGAAAACCTGTATCTGACCAAGTTTCTATCTGTGCATTGTGGTGTCCTGTTTGACCTTTCCTGTCTGCATCGCGTGCCTGTGTCACTGCATGACATTAGTTAATCCTTTGCGGTCTCGTTCTGTTAATTGTTTTAAAGCTGCTTGTTTAATGCGTGTTTTCGTTCGGAAAAGGATCAGTTATGAAAATGGTTTAGAATGGCTGTTTCAGTTGTTAAAGCAATTGCTTTGATCTGGCAGGAGAGGGGTGTTGCTGGGACAAATAAAATGTGAGCTTTCTCATCTTTAGTTGCGGTTCCAAGTGGGAACTTCAAAGGTCGCCAGTGGCTGAAAAAGGTTGTTTGTTAACTCACAAACGTTTCAGCATTTCTTGTGAGAATTCCCATTTTTATCTTTGTTTTAATTACAGTGTGGCCGTTGTGTGCTTCTCCCATGATCGGGAATGCTGCGACTTTATTAAACTATGTCCTCTATTTTCTTTGACTATTCTGTTTTGATTTCAGTTTGGAGCTGTTAAGATTGAATCTAAGTAAAGTCGCCACACTCCCATAGGCTGCTTTCCCCATTTGAGGGGGAGAGCTGAGGGCTAAAGTATTTGTAAATAGTTACAGTTAACTTCCATATCTACTGTAGACACTACTGTTTCTGATAATTGTAAAACCACCACGCCTGGGTGTAATTGCTCCTGATTTTGAATTGATTAAATAAATTGATATGAGTTGCTTTTCCATGCACTCAAAGGGAAAGGTACCTGAGTTTTAAGAGGATAGATACCAGAGGTGGACAGAGTGACTGCCCTTGACATCAAGGCAACATTTGACCGAGTATGGCATCCAGGAGCCCTAGCTGAACTGGAGTCAATGGGAATCAAGGGGAAAATCCTCCGCTGGTTTGGGTCATACCTGGCACAAAGTCGTGTTTGCATGGGTTTCGCCCCTACAACTCAAAGATGTGCAGGGTAGGTGGATTGGCCACACTAAATTGCCCCTTAATTGGAAAAATTGAATTGGGTGCTCTAAAATTAAAAATATATATACCTAGCACAAAGGAAGATGGTTGTGGTGTTTGGAGGTCAATTATCTCAGCTCCAGGACATCACTGCAGGAGTTCCTCAAGGTAGTGTCCTACGCCCGACCATCTTCAGCTGCTTCATCAAAGACCTTCCTTCCATCATTGATGCTCTGGATCCGTGGAACACATACAGGCCACCAACACTTAAAATAGTGCAACGCTATTTTATTAAGTTAGAAACTGTTGAACATACTTTCACTGTGGGTTAACACGATGTTAGATTAAACTAAAGACCTATGTCTGACCGAACCAGTCTATGTACTCAGCACATGGTGAGGATCTGTGCTGTAAGCTGTAAGCTCTGTCCTTGTAGGAGGCTGCATCCCTAATGAGCGGGAACTCTGATGCCCCCTGTCTTTATAGTGAGTGTGCTCTAACTGGTGATTGGCTGAGGTGTTGTGTGTGTTGATTGGTCTTGCTGTGTGTCCATCAGTGTGTGTGTATCTGCACCATGATATACTGGTGTATATTATGACATCCCCCCTTTTATATAAAAAAATGTGGGTGTGTGGCAATAAATAATGTGTGGTGAGAATGTTCCTAACTACGTGTGGGGTGCGAAGACATATTTACAGGACTATGTACATGAGAACTAAGCTATTTACATGGGAAGGTGCCTGGTGCAGAGAAGCAGTATGCAACAAGAGTAACGAGATCAACACTATATACAAACCAGGGAAATGATCAAACAAAGCAACAAAACAATTCAGAGAGTTTCTAATTCCGCAAAATTCATAAATCAAGTCTCTGAGGTGGGCGACGAATTCTGGTTGACCGCCTCAAGGGTGGGTCGAGAGCCGCCGGTTCAGGAGTGGGCTGGACTGCGTCAGAGTCAGGGGGATGCAGAGTGACAGGGAGCTCTGCATAGTCCGTGGCAGGGTCAGCAGGAGGGCGAGGCGACAGTGGAGGATCACGTGGCGAGCGTGGAACGAGACGAAGGGCGCGTCGATAGCGGCGCAGAATAGAGCCATCCAGTAGACGAACCAGGAACGCGGGGGGGGGCCACCTGCCGAAGGACAACAGCGGTTGCAGACCAGCCCCCATCCGGAAGATGGACGCGGACGTTGTCATCTGGAGCCTGAGCAGGGAGATCAGCTGCACGGGAGTCATGAGCCGCCTTGTGCTGTGCACGAGACATCTGCATCCGGCGAAGGACCGGAACGTGGTCGAGGTCTGGGACATGGCTGGACGGCACCGTCGTCCTCAGGGCACGGCCCATGAGTAACTGGGCTGGCGACAGGCCAGTGGACAGTGGGGCGGAGCGCTAGGCCAGCAAGGCAAGGTGGAAATCGGACCCAGCATCAGCAGCCTTGCATAGGAGCCGTTTGACTATATGTACTCCCTTCTCCGCTTTGCCGTTGGATTGGGGGTACAGGGGATTGGATGTCACATGAGCAAAATTGTACTGCCTGGCAAAGTTGGACCATTCCTGGCTGGCGAAGCAGGGCCATTGTCTGACATAACCGTGAGCGGGATGCCTTGTCGAGAAAAGGTTTCTTTACATGCAAGAATGACTGCAGACGAGGTGATGTCGTGCAACCGTATCACCTCCGGGTAATTCGAAAAGTAGTCCACGATGAGGACATAGTCTCTACCCAGCGCGTGGAATAGGTCGATGCCCACCTTGGTCCATGGTGACGTGACCAACTCATGGGGCTGCAGGGTCTCACGTGGTTGGGCTGGCTGGAAGCGCTGACAAGTGGGGCAGTTGAGCACTGTGTTGGCTATGTCCTCATTAATGCCGGGCCAGTACACTGCCTCTCGGGCCCGTCGGCGGCACTTTTTCATGCCAAGGTGGCCCTCGTGTAGTTGTTCCAGGACAAGTTGGCGCATGCTATGCGGGATGACAATGCGGTCCAGTTTTAGAAGAACCCCATCTACTACCGCCAGATCATCTCTGACATTATAGAACTGAGGGCATTGGCCCTTGAGCCACCCATCTGTTAGGAGGCGCATGACACGCTGTGGCAAGGGGTCAGCCGCCGTCTCGCGGCGAATTTGGACGAGGCGTTCATCCGTGGCAGGTAGATTGGAGGCCGCGAATGCCACATGGGCGTCAACCTGGCAGACAAATCCCGCTGGGTCACATGGAGTGTTGACTGCCCTGGAGAGAGCATCAGCAATGATGAGGTCTTTGCCTGGTGTGTATACCAGCTGGAAGTCATATCGCCGGAACTTTAGAAGAATACGCTGGAGGCGAGGTGTCATGTCGTTCAAGTCTTTCTGTATTAAATTGACCAGCGGGCAATGGTCGGTCTCGACGGTGAATTGAGGAAGCCCGTACACATAATCATGAAACTTAACCACACCGGTCAAAAGGCCCAGGCACTCCTTTCCTATCTGCGCGTAGCGTTGCTCCGTGGGGGTCATGGCGCGTGACGCATATGCAACGGGGGCCCATGATGAGGCCTCATCACGTTGAAGGAGCACTGCCCTAATGCCAGATTGACTGGCATTGGTCGAACGTTTGGTTTCCTTTGCTGGATCAAAGAAAGCTAAGACCGGGGCCGTGGTCAGTTTTGTTTTGAGTTCTCCCCATTCGCGCTCGTGGGCAGGGAGCCATTGGAAGTCTGTCGTCTTCCTGACCAGGTTCCTGAGAGCCGTGGTATGAGAGGTGAGGTTAGGGAAAAACTTCCCTAAAAAATTGACCATGCCCATAAATCGGAGGACCGCCTTCTTGTCCTCTGGTGGTTTCATAGCTGTGATGGCAGCCACCTTGTCCGCATCCGGCTGCACGCCCAATTGGGAGATGTGGTCTCCGAGGAACTTGAGTTCCGTCTGACCAAAAGAGCATTTGGCCCTGTTGAGGCGGAGGCCCTGCTCATGTATACGTCGGAATACGAGCTGGAGGCGACTAACATGCTCCTGCGGGGTGGTGGACCAAATGATTATGTCATCGACATAGACGCGAACAACTTCAATGACTTCCATCATTTGTTCCATAATCCTATGGAACACTTCTGATGCAGAGATGATCCCAAACGGCATCCTGTTGTAACAATATCTGCCAAAAGGGGTATTAAATGTGCAGAGTTTCCTGCTGGATTAATCGAGCTGGATTTGCCAGAATCCTTTTGAGGCGTCGAGTTTGGTGAAGAGCTTGGCCCGAGCCATCTCACATGGGAGCTCTTCACGCTTGGGAATTGGATAATGCTCCCTCATGATATTGCGATTTAGATCCTTGGGATCAATGCAAATTCTCAATTCGCCGGAAGGCTTTTTTACACATACCATGGAACTGACCCAGTCGGTCGGTTCCGTGACTTTGGAAATCACTCCTTGGTTCTGGAGGTCCTGAAGCTGCTGCTTGAGGCAGTCCTTAAGGGGTGCTGGGACCCTGCGAGGTGCGTGCACCACAGGCGTGGCATTCGGTTTTAATAAAATCTTGTAGGTGTACGGGAGCGTGCCCATGCCCTCGAAGACGTTGTGGTGCTGGTTGATAATGGCGTCGAGCTGCGTCCTGAATTCGGTGTCCTGAAAGGCAGACGCGTCAGCAGGAGAGAGAGAGTGAACTCTCTGACTAGGTTCAACAGTTTGCATGCCTGCGCGCCAAGCAGGGAGGCTTTCGAGGAGCCCACGATTTCAAAGGGAAGGATGGCTTTGCGTGACTTGTGCGTCACTTCAAGTTGACACGAGCTGGTGGCAGCAATGGCATTGCCATTGTAATCTAATAGCTGGCAGGCTGATGGCAGGATGGCTGGTTTGAGACAAAGGCTTTGGAGGTCAATAAGATTGGCGGAGGCACCAGTGTCCAGGCGGAGTCGTATTTGGGACCGGTTGACCGTCAGGGTGGCACGCCACTCATCGTCTGGATCGATGATGTACACCAACAGCGGCTGGTGTCTTTGCTTCAGGGACATCCTGTTTTTTATAACGATACCGACTCGAAAAGGCGCCTTCGGGTCCTCGGTGTCAATATCGGGTAGTAGGTCCGCATCGGACTCGGTGACCGTGGGTTGAATGGCCCGGAAATTCCTGCGCAGCTGGCTGGAGCGAAACGAATTGGCAGGCTGAGCTGATCTGCATAAAGTAGCATAGTGGTCAAGTTTGCCACATCACAGGCATCGTCGGGATTTGGCAGGACATTGCCGCTTTAAGTGGGCGGAGCCACAGTTGCCGCACGTTGTAGCGTCAGTACGTTCGCTGCACCACCGTGCATGCGCGGTGTGGCCGTACGTGGTGCGCGCCTGCGCAGTAAGTTCGTCGACGTCGCCGTCCCCTTGTTCGGTGTGCACAAGCGAGGGAGTCTGCGAAAAGCGCGTGAAATGGCCGCCCTCATCCAGGCTGAGGCCATGGAGTTGCTCGATTGCTTGGACCCGTTCTGCCTCGTGGGGACCTTGCCGCGCCGTTTCAGCCGCTTGGATGTGGGAATACCGACTAGTGGAGTGTTCGTGTAGCACGCATGTCTCGATGGTGGTCGCCAGGGTGAGCTGCTTCACCTTGAGGAGCTGCTGGCGTAGGGGGTCCGACTGAACACCGAAATCGATCTGGTCGCGTATCATGGAGTTGGAGGTGGGCCCGTAATTACAGGACTGCGCAAGGATGCGGAGGTGGGTGAGAAAGAACTGGAAAGGTTCATCCTTACCCTGCAAACGCTGTTGGAATACATAATGCTTAAAACTTTCATTCACCTCTCTGTTGCAGTGAGTGTCAAACTTGAGGAGGACCGTCTTGAATTTTGATTTATCTTCATCATCAGCAAAGGTGAGAGAATTGAAAATGTGGATGGCATGTTCCCCGGCCGTGGATAGGAAGAGAGCGATCTTCCTGGTGTCTGAGGCAGCTTCCCGATCTGTGGCTTCCAGGTAGAGCTGGAAGCGTTGTTTGAATATCTTCCAGTTGGCCCCGAGGTTACTGGTGATTTGAGCGGCGGCGGCGGGCGGACGCTGTCAATTTTGCAGGATGGCTGTATGCTGGTGGAAGGCAGATCACTTGCAGGTAGGTCTAAGAAGTTCTAATATCCCTCAACTCCTGGTATCATGATGTGTTGGGTGCTCTGGATCCGTGGAACACATACAGGCCACCAACACTTAATATAGTGTAACGCTATTTTATTAAGTTAGAAACTGTTGAACATACTTTCACTGTGGGTTAACACAATGTTAGATTAAACTAAAGACCGATGCCTGTCCGAACCAGTCTATGCACTCAGCACATGGTGAGGATCTGTGCTGTAAGCTGTAAACTCTGTCCTTGTAGGAGACTGTATCCCGAATGAGTGGGAACTCTGATGCCCCCTGTCTATATAGTGAGTGTGCTCTAACTGGTGATTGGCTGCGGTGTTGTGTGTGTTGATTGGTCCCGCTGTGTGTCCATCAGTGTGTGTGTATCTGCACCATGATGTACTGGTGTATATTATGACAATCATAAGGTCAGAAATGGGTTGTTTGCAGATGACTACACAATGTTCAGCACCATTCACAACTTCTCAGATACTAAAGGACTCAGCGTGCAAATGCAATAAGACCAGGACAATATCCAGGCTTGACAAACCTCAAGTTATATTTGCACCACACAGGTGTCAGGCAATGACCATCTCCAACAAGAGATATCTAACTATTGCCCCTTGATATTTAATGGCATTACCATCACTGAATCCTCCACTGTTGTGTTACGGAGGTGTGATTTTAGAGAGAAGAGGTTTAAAACCACGGAGCTTTATTTACAGCGTGTTGTTATCTCTTACATGGCTGTTCTTCTCTCTGTTTCCAATGCTAGGACTTATGATGTCACTTCCTGCGAATACATTGAAACAACATAGCTTCACTCGACCTAATAAGAATTAATGTAAATACATAACACACAATATCAACATGCTAGGGGGTTACCATTAACTAGAAACTGAACTGGACTAGCCATATAAATACTGTGGCAACAACAGCAAGTTAAAGGCTGGGAATCTTGCAGGGGGTAACTCACCTCCTGACTCCCCAAAGCCCATCCACCATCTACAAGGCACAAGTCAAGAGTGTAATGGAATACTCTCCATTTGCCTGGATGAGTGCACCTCCAACTACACTCAAGAACCTCAACACCATCCAGAACAAAGCAGCCCGCTTGATTGCTCCCCCTTTCACAAACATTCAATCCCTCCACCACCGACAAGATGCACTGCAGTAACTCACCAAGGTTCCTTGGGCAGCACCTACCAAACCCACTATCACTACCATCTAAAAGGACAAGAGCAGTAGAAAACCGGGAACATCACAACCTGGAAATTGCCCTGCTAGTCACTCATCATCCTGACTTGAGAATATATTGGCATTCTTTCACTTTGCAGGGTCAAAATCCTGGAACTCCCACCCTAATAGCACTGTGGGTATACCTACACCTTGGGAACTGCAGCCATTCATAAAGGAAGCTCACCACCACCTTCTCAAGAGCAACTAGGGATGGGTAATAAATGCTGGCCTAGCCAGCGACACCCACATCCCATAAATAAGAATAAAAATAAATATATAAATTTTAATTTTTGATAAACAAAGGGTGATGAAAAGACAATCTGGGTGGCTTTTGAGTACCTTTGAAGAGGTAAATTGAACATATTCTCAGTTTATAATGTCTCTATTTAAATTGGGAACAATTTATATAAAAGCAACATTTGTTTTTTGGCAGGCCACCTATAATGAGTAAAATGTTGTCTAAGGTCAAGCCAATGTGAACATGCATAACCTGTTGTTTTAATTCTATGTATTTACATGTTAATAATTTAGGAATAAAGACTTTATGTAAAAGGATTAGGAGTGTCCCATTTTCACGCGTGAAGTGATTTGCAGATGGGAGGTGTCAATGAAGTTGCAACAGATAAGATTTAATTATCTGGGGTTATGGAATGGAAAACAAAATTATGTTAGAAGAGGAAAATGTGAAATTTGTGCAGATCACACTATTCATGAACGAGGGGAAAGAAAGAGTGGTCGAGAACAATGATGAGGCGGGGCGGCACGGTGGTGCAGTGGTTAGCACTGCTGCCTCACGGCGCCGAGGACCCGGGTTCGATCCTGGCCCCAGGTCACTATCCAAGTGGAGTTTGCACATTCTCACCGTGTTTGCGTGCGTTTCATCCTCACAACACAAACAAGTGCAGGATAGGTGGATTGGCCACGCTAAATTGCCCCTTAATTGGAATTTTAAAAAAAAATTTTTTAAAGACCGATGATGAGGTAAGTTTCCACTGCACAATGCACGGGTAAAGGTGTGGTAACCACATGAGCTACTTTAACTGTACTGTGTTATTTGAGCCTTAAGGTGACAGCTAACTTAAATTATGCGAAGAGGAGACAAAAGTTTCGGCTATGATTATTAGAAATTCAGAATTGAAAAGACAGCTGTGCCAAATAATTAAAATGAAGAAACAAACAGAAAATGTTACGGCCTGGAATCAGACGTAATGTTTAATTTCTGAGGGGAAAGTTCTACATTGTATCGAAAGTAATGTTTTTTCAGTGCTTACGAATGAGATAGGATGATAACTAATGTGTAAACTGTATAAAAAACAAGTGACTGAGAGTAAGAGATAAAGGGAAAATTCACCACAATAAATTGGGATAAATATTATGGGTGTATTCTGGTTTGAATGTAAGTTTTAGTAAGAGTCAGGAAAGTGTTGATTCAATTAGTAATTTGATGGGCTTCTCTTGGTTATGTTTGTGCCTTGTTCATGAGTTTTTTCCCCCCCAGAGATTTGGATTTGGTATTTTGGCCAAGGCATTGAGACCATGAAGTGGGAGGTAAGCAAATACTCTGCCATGGCGACTTTTATGAAGTCGTGGGGAGTGCACACCAAGTTGTAACAAAGGAAACAAAGGTTTATTTGCAAGGTTTAAAAAAAAAAAAAAAAATTTATTAAAGGTTTTCATAAAATATCAATTACAAAATGAGAAAGAAAAAAGAACCCAACAGGGTTAAGTACAAAACACAATCTAAAAAAGCAACCCCCCAAACCCCTCTCCCCCTGTACCTAAATAATAAATTAACATTAACACCCTGACTTCAGACACCAGGTGTATACACCCCCTCAGACCCTTCCAGTGTAAATAACATAAACAAAAATAAAGTAACCCCCACCCCCCGAGCTGCAGCTGCCATTGACCAATGTCTATCGTTCTGCCAGAAAGTCTAAGAACGGTTGCCACCGCCTAAAGAGCCCTTGTACCGACCCTCTCAAGGCGAATTTCACCCTCTCCAATTTAATGAACCCTGCCATATCGCTGATCCAGGATTCCACGCTTGGGGGTCTCGTATCTTTCCACTGAAGGAGAATCCTTCGCCGGGCTACCAGGGACGCAAAGGCCAGAATTCCGGCCTCTTTCGCCTCCTACACTCGCGACTCCTCTGCCACCCCAAATATTGCGAGCCCCCAGCCCGGTTTGACCCTGGATCCTACCACCCTCGACACCGTCCTCGCTACGCCCTTCCAAAATTCCTCCAGCGCTGGGCATGCCCAGAACATATGGGTGTGATTTGCTGGGCTCCCTGAGCACCCAACACACCTGTCCTCACCCCCAAAGAACCTGCTCATCCTTGTCCTGGTCATGTGTGCCCTGTGCAGCACCTTAAACTGTATGAGGCTGAGCCTCGCGCATGAAGAGGAAGAGTTCCCCCTCCCTAGGGCATCTGCCCACGTCCCCTCTTCTATCTCCTCTCCCAACTCCTCCTCCCACTTACCTTTCAACTCCACCACGGAGGCCTCCTCCTCCTCCTGCATCACCTGGTAAGTTTCCGAGATCTTCCCCACTCCCACCCACCCCCCCGAGAGCACCCTGTCCTGTACTGTGTGTGGCAGTAGCCGTGGGAATTCCATCACCTGCCATCTGGCAAACGCCCTTACCTGTAAGTACCGGAAGGTGTTCCCCGGGGGGAGCCCGTACTTCTCCTCCAGCTCACCCAAGCTCGCGAACTTCCCGTCCACAAACAGGTCCCCCAACCTGTTCCCTCCACCTGTTCTTCCTGGGGCGAACCGGTGGTTCCCCTGTAATGGGGTCCACGCCGAGGCCCTAACTTCCCCCCCTATGCCACCTCCACTGCCCCCAAATTTTGAGGGCCGCCACCACTACTGGGCTCGTGGTATACCTCCTTGGAGGGAGCGGCAGCGGCAGCGGCTATTTGCAAGGTTTAAGGAACACTGCTCCCAGTGGTACCCAACTGGATCTGGCAACTACCACTCTTGCATCGAACACACGCTTCGCCTGACGCAGGTGGACAGGAAACTCTGAGACGCGTCGTAGCACCGCCTCCAGATTCCGCAAGCGCACCCGTGACCAACACATCGTCCAAATACACTGCGACGCGCTGCATCGCCCTCAGGATATTCTCCGTGACATGTTGTAATATCGCACATGCCGACGAGGCACCCAAAGGCAGCCGGGTGTACTTGCAAAGGCCCCAGTGTGTATTTATCATAACATATTGACAAGAGGACCTGTTGAGTTCAAGTTGCAGATATGCATTACTCATACCTAGTTTTGTAAACAGACACCCACCAGAAGTTTGGCATAGCTGATGCGAAGCATGGGGTAGCGATCGAGTATTGAAGCTGTATTGACTATCAACTTGTAATCCCCTCAAAGGTGTTCCGTCCGGTTTCATGACTGGGACCACCGGTGCCACCCAGTGGGTGAATAATGTCCAATCTCTCCAACCTGTCAAGCTCAGCTTCCACCTTCTCCACCAAGCCGTAGAGAACCTGGAAGGAGCGCAGCTGGGCCTCCGGGTCAACTTGCATTTTGACCACAGCCCTTTCTATGCTCCCCAAGCTGGGATGAAAAAGTTGGCACGCACCTAGCACAGTCCGCCAAACTCCACCTGAAGAATGTGTGCCAGTCCAAATGCAAATAACAGCAATAGCGCAACCAATCATGCCCCAGCAGGCTGGGACCATCCCCTCGAACAACAATAAGGGGGAGGTGAGTCGATTGATGGTCATAAACAACAGGAGTCAACGTTGTCCCAACTATGCACAGTTATCTCCCGGTGTAGGTGGCCAAATGAGCCACCATGTTTTGATTATGATTTGATTTGATTTATTGTCATGTACCGAAGTACAGTGAAAAGTATTTTTCTGCAGCCGAGGGAACTTACACAATACGTACATAGTAGGCAAAAGAATAATCAACAGAGAACATTGACAAATGGTACATTGACAAACAGTGATTGGTTACAGTGCGGAACAAGGGGCCAAACAAAGCAAATACATGAGCAAGAGCAGCATAGGGCGTCGTGAATAGTCTTCTTACAGGGAACAGATCAGTCCGAGGGGGAGTCGTTGAGGAGTCTGGTAGCTGTGGGGAAGAAGCTGTTCCTATGTCTGGATGTGCAGGGCTTCAGACTTCTGTACCTTCTGCCTGATGGAAGGGTCTGGAAGAAGGCAATGCCTGGGTGGGAGGGGTCTCTGATAATGCTATCTGCCGTCCTGAGGCAGCGGGAGGTGCATACGCAATGAATGTGGGGGTAGCAAGCTTGTGTGATGCATTGGGCTGAGTTCACCACACTCTGCAGTTTCTTGCGATCTTGGACCGAGCAGTTGCCATACCAAGCTGCGATGCAGCCGGATAGGATGCTCTCTATCGCACATCTGTAGAAGTTTGTGAGAGTCAATGTAGACATGCCAAATTTCTTTAGCTTCCGTAGGAAGTAGAGACGCTGTTGGGCTTTCTTGACTGTTGCATCAACGTGAGTGGACCAGGACAGACTGTGATGGCATCAACATGAGTGGACCAGGACAGACTGTGATGGTGAACTCCAGGAACTTAAAGCTATCGATCATCTCCACTTCGGAGCCATTGATGCTGACGGGAGTGTTTGTCGTTCTAGGCTTCCTGAAGTCGATGATCAGTTCCTTGGTCTTTCCAACATTTAGAGAGAGGTTGTTTTCGGTACACCATGCAACCAAGTGATTTATCTCCCTCCTGTTTGAGATACGGTCCATCACAGTTGTATCATCCGCAAATTTATAGATTGAGTTGGAGTTAAATCTTGCCACACAGTCATGGGTGTATAGGGAGTACAGTGGAGGACTGAGCACACATCCTTGCGGGGCTCCAGTGCTGAGGACCATTGCGGAGGAGTTGCTGTTGCCTATCCTGATAGATTGCGGTCTGTTGGTGAGGAAGTTGAGGATCCAGCTGCACAGGGAGGGGTCAAGTCCAAGATTACGGAGTTTGGTTATTAGTCTTGTCCGGATAATGGTGTTGAGGGTGGAGCTGTAGTCGATGAACAGCAGTCTTACATAGGTGTCCTTATTGTCGAGGTGTTCGAGTGTAGATTGTAGAGCCAGGGCGATAGCATCTGCTGTGGGCCAGTTGCTGTGATAGGCAAACTGCAGTGGATCGAGACCGTCTGGGAGGCTGGCAGTGATCCATCTCATGACTAGCCGCTCGAAGCATTTCATGAGAACAGACGTCAGGGCCACCGGTCGGTAGTCGTTGAGGCAGGCTACCTTGTTCTTCTTTGGTACTGGTATTATGGGGACCTCAGAGCGGAGGAGTGAGGTGGTGACGATATCTGCGAATACATGAGCCAGCTGGTCTGCGCAGGCTCTGAGTGCTCACCCAGGGACTCCGTTGTCTGCCAAAGTTTGCATGCCCCGTTTTATGTGATCAAAGGTGCTCTGAGTCACTAGGAATTTGCTGCCACAGTGTCCAACTCAATGCTCAATACATGTCCATTCACCTGTACCGGGAGCCATATGTGGGCCACACAGGGTGCCGTCACACAATGCAACTGCATAGTGACCTCTTCTTCCAGCTCAACTAGGTGACAATTCCAGTCCTGAGGCTTATATCTACCCCTGCCAGGGCACCTGGACTGTTGGGATCCCTGCTGTTTGTGGTCGTGACAGGGCACCCTCGCCCTCAGCAGACTACAGGGATGGCTCCCGACGCGACTGTCGGGCTTGCGATCAAAGGCCAGGGTTTCGTCCTCTGTCCGACCCAGGCGGCGGGAGGTTGCTCAACGGGAGGGACCGCATCCCTGGGCATGGACCTCCATGCCCTGAATCTTCTGAACCTCTCGCTCCACATTCTCACGGGATAAGGATATTTGTAGTGCCTGTTGGAGGATCAGGGAAGGCTTGACCAAGAGCTTTTTCTGTGTCGCTGCATTGTTGATGCCGCAGACCAGGCAATCACGCAACATCTCAGACAATGTAGACCCATATTTGCAGAACTCGGTGATTTTTGGAAGTCGGGACATTAACTTGGTGACCGACTTACCCGGAGCTTTTTCCACCGTATTGAAGTGATACCTTTGGACTATAATGAACGGTGTTGGGTTGAAGTGCTGACCGCCGAGTGCTACAAATTGGTTAAAGGTGTGGATGTCAGGTGCCTGGTCTGTAAGTTTCCAATGACCCCACACATATGGATGCCCCAAGTGGTCAGCAGGATCACCGTCTGGCGCACATCTTCCGTGATGTTATTTGCATGGAAAAGAACAGTGCACCCCCTCCATATATTGAGTCCAATCCACAACTCCGGTGTCATACGCGCCCAGCCACCCGAACAGAGGCATGGCGAAAAAGCAAGACACCAACAAGGATACACAAATGCAGAGAAGTGGTGGAACCGACAGGACCGCAGCATTGACAGCAGACTAATTTTACTCCTCGTCGCCAGTTTTATGAAGACACAGGGAGTCCATATTGAGTTGAATACGGTAGTACCCAACCAGGTCTGAGGCGTCCCGGACTGGCCAACCTTATATGAAATGTTAATTGACCTTCCCCCACCCCCTTAGCAGGGAAGCCGTATTCCGCAAGGAGTGCAATCGTTCCCACGCCTTATGTCCCGTGCGGGTGCAAGTTATGACAGTGACCTCCCGCATGCATATATATGCATATATACGGGTGGTATGTGGCGCGCTGGGACTGTGGTGCTGAGGACCTGGGTTCAAATCCCAGCTCTGGGTCACTGTCCGTGTGGAGTTTGCACATTCTCCCCATGTCTGCGTGGGCTTCACCCCCACAACCCAAAGACAGTGCGCGGTAGCATAGTGGTTAGCAGAGTTGCTTCACAGCTCCAGGGTTCCAGGTTCGATTCCCATCTTGGGTCACTGTCTGTGCGGAGTCTGCACGTTCTCCTCGTGTCTGCGTGGGTTTCCTCCGGGTGCTCCGGTTTCCTCCCACAGTCCAAAGATGTGCAGGTTAGGTGGATTGGCCTTGATAAATTGCCCTTAGTATCCAAAAAAAGGTTGGGTGGGGTTACTGGGTTACGGGGATAGAGTGATGGTGTGGGCTTGAGTAGGGTGTTCTTTCCAAGGGCCAGTGCAGACTCGATGGGCTGAATGTCCGCCTCCTGCACTGTAAATTCTATGATTCTATGAACCCAAAGATGTGCTGGTTAGGTGGATTGGCCACGCTAAATTGCCCCTCAATTGGAAAAGAAAAATAATTGATTACTATAAAAAAACAATTTTTTTATATGGAGTCCAGGAAGGATGACAGGATGTTGAATATGCAAATACCAATACCAATGTGCAGTTATAGTTGGACACGTGTTTTTCAAGAATGCGTGGAATGATGAACATGGAAAAATGCATGGTGAAACGCAGTGAAGAACAGATATCAAACTTGCTCAGCTATTGGACAACAGTGTGACATGGTTAAGATGGTTAGCATTGTAAGAAATAATTTTTTTGATTATCAAGTCGTTGACCAATACTTTCTAGAGAAACTTATTTAACAATGCTTGGTTAGAGGGAATAAAACCAAATAAAATGAATTTGTCTAAGTAGATTGAAGAGTTAGGAAAATAACAATAGGGAATAATCACATGATAGATTCTAGGGAATAACTGGAGAATTGAGAATATAATTTGGGTTTTAGAACAGATTAGAGAGAGATTGTGAAGAGTTATAGAAGGAATATTATTGTTAAGGTAAAAGACAGGTACCACTGGTTATTTACTTACTGATTCACCATAAACATTTCTATAATTGAGGATTTAGCATGGGAAATGTAGTACGATGTGCCCGAGAAATGATTGTCACATTGGGAAAGTAGTTGTTAAAATAATTTGTTATTTTTGGTGAGGAATTATCCCTTGGGATCAAAGGTACCAGTTTCCACAACTAAAATCTTGATTAATTTGGCTGAGTTAGAGTAAAGGTTTTGGTACGGTCCTCATTTGGCCAATATGAAGGCTTACATCATGTTTCAGTTCTAATGTAACGGATGCAATGCTTCAATCAAACTTCCAATTTTGAGTGGATAGAGTCAGATTAAACATAGGCTAAGCAAGGAATCAGTCTTAGTACAAATTCCTCCTGGAGGTGGGGACTGTACGATTTCGATAATTCTAATTTTTAGGGTTTGTTGTTGGTCTGGAACATTTATGAATTTTATTAATCACCTTTTGCATTAAATAGTTTCCTTTGAATTTCTGTCAGTGAGATGATGGGCTATCAAGGCAATTGGGATACTTTGCAGCTGTTATTTGTGAGAAACTACATTTAATTTGTTTTACAACCTTAAGTTGCCGAGAGTCTTGAGTTCAAGCAGCTGTATGTTATCTTAATAGCCCACAAGGCAAGAGTTTTTTTACTCCAAGTTGAAGGACTTGTTTTTAACATTTGCCCTTAATGGGATTAGCATTTGTGGGAATGGGTTACAATATGTTCACGTGAATATTTACATTAGGTGCGCTATTGAAAAGAGGATGTGACTTTGTGACTGTTCTGTGTCTATTGGAAATGTATCATTTGTTTGGAATGTAAGTTTTGGGGCCCGGGGGAGCATAAGATAACTCGCAGCCTAAGCCAGCGAATTTAGGCTATTTCGAAATAAGACAGGAGCAATAATGATAAGGGGGGATAAAAGTTGGAAAATCATAATTTTTGTCGGAACAGTTGTCATGTGAGAGTACCTTTCAGAAATGGGTGTTTATAAATGGATGTGTATATAAATATCTGTAGTGAGAGTACCTTTAAGAAATGGGTGTTTATTACTGCAGTGATGTCAGAGAGTAGGTGGAGCTGGGCTGTCTGTCAGCTTTTTACTTTCATTTTAGGCTGTTTGCTGCAGGGTGTGTTTTAGTTTCATTTTCAGTGTTGGAGCTGAAGTCAGACAACGCAGCTGCACTGTTGATCCCTCTGTAATGAAAAGACTATCGCTTGATCATTTGGTGAATTTAGAATTATGAATGTTTTCAGTAGTGACTTTAACCTGATGCGCTTCTGTTAAAGGTTATGTTTTTTTGTAAGTCTTCTGGATGTTAAAAGGACAGCGTAAGCTTTACTTAGTGTTGTATTCTTTGAGGGTTGTATTTGAATTAATGGTTGCTAAGATGGTCACTGTTTGTTTTAAAAAGGTTACCTTGAGTTCATAGAATAAACATTGTTTTGCTTTTAAAAAATACTTTTCCATTTCTGCTGTACCACACCTGTAGAGTGGGCCGTGTGCTCCCCATACCACAGTCTATTTAAGGTTGTGGGTCAGGTGAACTCCAGGTGAACTTTGGCATTCTCTAAACCCTGGCCCATAACAAATTGGGGGCTCGAGGGGGATAAAAGTCTATCTATTGGATTGGCTTAGTGAACTGAAAGACAGTGAGGGGCGAGCATATTGTGGTTGCTTTTCAGGTGTGGTATTCTAGTTTAAGTAGGGAGTGTGTTGAGGACAATGGCTCTTTCAGAGGCTCAGAAGTTTTTGGGGGTGGAGACGGTCACACGCAGTACCTTATGGACAGAGACTAAAAGCAGACTGTTAGATTTGGCAAAAACATTGCAGTTAACATTACCTGACAGAATGCGAAAAGAAGAGGTAATTATGGCAGTGGCTAAGCATTTAAAGTTGCCTGAGATACAGTTTGACTCATTGGAAATGGAAAAAATTCAGTTACAAATTAAACAAATGGAACATGAGACAGAATTAAAGCAGCTTGAATACGAAAGAGATAGAGAGGAAAAAGAAAGAGAGAGAGAAGAAAGAGAAAGGGAGATACAGATCAGGGAAAAGATAAAGAGAGAGAGTTTGAACTTCAGAAAATGGCCATGAAACATGACAGTCAGGTAAAATTTGCAGGCATGAAGGAAAACGTACATTTGGATGATAGTGATGAGGATAGTGAGAAAGAGTGTCATAGTCAAAGGCTTGGTGGGGATCTATTTAAATATGTCCAAGCATTGCCAAGATTTGATGAGAAGGAAGTAGAGCATTTTTCATTTCAGTTGAGAAGGTAGCTAAACAAATGAAATGGCCACAGGACATGTGGGTATTACTGATTCAAACAAAGCTTGTAGGTAGGGCTAGTGAAGTGTTTGCATCACTACCGGAGGAGGTATCTGAGACATATGAGGAGGTGAAAAAAATCCATCTTAGGTGCATATGAACTCGTGCCTGAAGCCTACAGACAATGGTTTAGAAATTTAAGGTAAGAATTTGGTCAAACATACATGGAGTTTGAAAGGATCAAACAGAGTAATTTTGATAGGTGGATAAGGGCTTTGAAAATAGACCAAACGTATGAAGCTCTCAGCGAAATTATACTTTTGGAGGAGTTTAAAAATTCAATTCCTGATTAGTGAGAACTCATGTGGAAGAGCAGAGGGTTAAAACTGCAAGATTAGCAGCAGAAATGGCAGATGATTATGAATTAGTTCATAAATCAAAGTTTGGTTTCTGACATCAGTTTCAGCCTGTGAGGGATAGAAACTGGGGACATGAGAAATACTCAAGTGGTAAAGGTAAAGGTGATCTGATGGGAGATAATAAGGAGAGTGTACCTCCGATTGAAAAGGAAATCCAGGAGGGTGGAAAAGAAATGAAAAGTTTCAAATGTTTTCATTGTAATAAACTAAGCCATGTAAAGTCACAGTGTTGGTGGTTGAAGAAAAGCACTGGGAAGGCTGATGTGGTAAAACAGGATAAGACAGTGGGGTTTGTTAAATTGGTAAAGGAAAGCCCAAGTGAAGCGAAGGAGGTGCAAAAGATTGTACAGCCTGATCAAGAGGTGATTGATAAGAAGGTGCCAGATGTCTTTAAAGAATTTACTTGTAAAGTTTACTCATGTGTACCAGGAGGAGCAGGTAAAGAAGTCACAATTTTAAGAGATACGGGAGCTAGTCAATCTTTAACGGTAAGAGATGAGGAGTTATGTAGTTTGGGAAGAATGTTGCCAGAAAAGGTGGTAATATGTGGAATTCAGGGTGAGAGGAGTAGTGTTCAATTATATAAGGTAAGGTTGGAAAGTCCAGTGAAGAGTGGTGAAGTGGTAGTAGGAGTAACAGAGAAACTATCTTGTCCAGGAATACAGTTTATCTTGGGTAATGAGATAGCTGGATCGCAGGTGGGAGTGATGCCTACTGTGGTTGATAAGCCAGTGGAAAATCAGACAACTGAAGTGTTGAAGGAACAATATCCTGGGTTTTTTCCAGATTGTGTAGTAACAAGCTCGCAAAGTCATAGGTTAAGACAAGAGGAGAAATCAAAGAGTGAAGATGAAGTTGAAGTGCAATTATCAGAACCGATTTTTGATCAGTTGGTTGAAAAAGAACAAAAACAGGTGGAGGATGAGGCGGATATTTTTAGCTCAGGAAAATTGGCGGAGTTAGAACAGAAAGATGTAGAAATAAAACGGATGTATCAGAAAGCATACATGGAAGAGGAATCTGAGTGTATACCAGAGTGTTATTACCGTAAAAGTAATGTCTTGATGAGAAAATGGAGACCTTTACATATGCAGGCGGATGAAGAGTGGGCAGAAGTTCATCAAGTAGTATTGCCGGTAGGGTTTAGAAAGGAGGTTGCGAGTTGCACATGTGGTACCAGTCGGAGGTCATTTGGGAATAAGGAAAACTCAAGCTAAAATCCAGAAACATTTTTATTGGCCTGGACTACATAAAGATGTCATTAAATTTTGTCAATCATGTCACACATGTCAAATGATAGGGAAACCTCAAGCAGTGATAAAACCAGCGTCCTTAATACTCATTCAAGCATTTGAGGAACCTTTTACAAGGGCCCAAATTGGTTGCCTAGGACCGCTTCCTAAAACGAAAAGTGGGAATCAATATCTTTTAACTATAATGGATGTGTCTACTAGTTTCCAGAGGCCATTCCAGTACGTAATATTACAGCTAAAAAGATTGTGGAGGAATTGCTTAAATTCTTTACTATATATGGACTACCCACAGAAATACAATTGGATCAAGGATGAAATTTTACCTCAAAGTTATTCAAAGAAGTTATGGATAGCTTAGGAATAAAACAATTTAAATCAACTGCGTACCATCCAGAATTGCAGGGAGCGTTAGAAAGGTGGTATCGCTTAGGAATAAAACAATTTAAATCAACTGCGGACCATCTAGAGTCGCAGGGAGCGTTAGAAAGGTGGCACCAGACATTAAAGACAATGTCGAGGGCTTATTGTCAAGATTATCCAGAGGATTGGAATAAAGGAATTCCATTCGCACTGTTTGCAATTAGGGATGCACCTAATGAGACAACCAAATTCAGTCCTTTTGAACTAATTTTTGGTCATGAGGTAAGAGGACCACTTAAATTGATTCAGGAAATATTGGTGAGTGAGAAATCGTAAATTACATTATTGGATTACGTGTCAAATTTTAGGGATCGATTAAACAGAGCAGGTGAATTGGCTAGACAACATTTACAAGTTGCAAAAAATGTGATGAAACGGGTCGCGGACAAGAAATCCAAAGTTCATAGTTTTGCCAGTGGCGATAAAGTTTTAGTGTTGTTACCAGTGGTAGGTGGACCTTTAAAAGCAAGGTTTTGTGGACCTTATCAGATTGAAAGGAAATTAAGTGAGATGAATTATGTGGTAAAAACACCAGATTGAAGGAAGTCTCACCGAGTGTGTCATGTGAATATGCTTAAAAGGTACTTTGAAAGAGAAGGAGAGAAAAAGGAGGAGGTTTTAATGATTCTAACTCAAAGTGACGAACCAAATCCAGATGACTGTGAATTTGACATACCTCAAATTGAATTGGAAAATGAAGATGTTCCTAAAAATTGGGATAAATTGTTGAGTTACCTTCCAGAGGAAAAACCAACTGACCTGAAAGAGTTATTGATATCATGTGGGCAAGTTTGTAGGGATAAATTGGGAAGTACTAAAATGGCTATACATTATGTAGATGTGGGAAATGCTGTTCTAATCAAACAACATCCATATAGACTTAACCCTTTAAAATTGGCACACGTTAACAAAGAGATGGAGAGTATACTTAAAAGTGGCATAATTGAAGTGGGTTGCAGCCAATGGAGCTCACCCATAGTGATGGTACCTAAACCAGACGGTACCCAATGGTTGTGTGTGGACTATAGAAAGGTGAATGCAGTTGCAAGAACAGACTCTTATCCTATCCCACGTTTGGAGGATTGCATTGAGAAAGTGGGACAATCAGCTTTTATTTCCAAATTGGATTTACTTAAAGGTTACTGGCAGGTACCTTTATCCGAAAGGGCGAAGGAGATTTCAGCTTTTGTGACTCCGGATGGTGTATACCAATTCAAAGTTATGCCATTTGGCATGAAAAACGCCCCAGCCACATTTCAATGGCTAACTAACAAAGTCGTTTCAGGATTACCCAATTCTTACGGTATACATCGATGATCCGGTAATTTTCAGCCAGTCACGGAAAGAACATTTAAAACATCTGTTGGAGTTATTTGATCGACTTCAGGAGGCGGGTTTGGTGATAAACCTAGCCAAAAGTGAATTTGGAAAAGCCCAAATCTCTTTCCTTGAGGATTTTCCGATACCCTCGAGTTAAAGGGAAATAATGCGATTTCTTGGCATGAGTAGATTTGATCGAACATTGATGAAAAATGTTTGTAGCGTGATTGCTCCACTGATGGACTTGCTAAAGAAATGTCAAAAATTTCAGTGGACAGCGGACTTTCAAAAGGCATTTGACGGCCTGAAAGCTGTGATAACCAATGCTCATGTGTTGGAGGATTACAAGGGACTCTGTGATCAGATTAAACTAAAGTATCTGACTTTAAAGAGAAATGCCGAGTGTTATGGGCCAGGGTTTGGAGAACCCCAAAGTGTATCATGGAGTTCACCTGACCCACAACTTTTAAAAGATAGTGATATGGGGAGCACACGGCCCACTCTACAAGAGGGATACTTCAGAAATGGACAAGTATTTTTTAAAACAGCAAAATAATGTTTATTCTATGAACTCAAGTTAACCTTTCTAAAACAAACAGTGAACATCTTAGCAACCATTAATTCAAATACAACCCCCAAAGAATACAACACTAAGTAATCTGTAAGCTGTCCTTTTAACACCCAGAAGACTTAACAAACCTTTAAAAAGAAACACATCAGGTTAAAGTCACTACTGTTATGAGTTTAAATCACCAGGATTGATTTACAGTCCTTAGATTACAGAGAGATATTCATACACCTTCTGGCTGTGACTGCAGCTATCCAGCTCTGAAAACGAAACCAAAAAGACAGACACACCCAAGCTTTTCTCAAAGTGAAACTAAAAAGCAGAACCAGAGCTCAGCTCCACCCACAATCTGACATCACTGCAGTAATATGAGCAGCCAAACATTTCTTAAAGTGACATTCTCATGACACGAGACGTAGAGAAATAGACGGGTCGTGCTTCTTGTCCAAAGAGACTGTCAATCGAGAAGGATTCCAGTTGGAGGAAGGCAAACAAAAAAACAATGGACTATATTATTATACCTGTTTGCGTGTGTTGCTTTTTGAAACAAAAATTTATATTTACTGTGTGCATTTCTTAAAGGATAGTGAAAAGGTGAAAAATGAAACCATCTTGAAGTTGATGGTTTATTTTTTTTGAGGGGGGGGAGGTGGGATGTGAGAGTACCTTTAAGAAATGGGTGTTTATAAATGGGTGTGCATATAAATATCTGTAGTGAGAGTACCTTGGTAAGAAATGGGTATTTATTACTGCAGTGATGTCAGAGAGTGGGTGGAGCTGGGCTGTCTGTCAGCTTTTTACTTTCATTTTGGGCTGCTTGCTGCAGGGTGTGTTTTAGTTTCATTTTCAGTGTTGGAGCTGAAGTCAGACAAAGCAGCTGTACTGTTGTTCGCTCTGTAATGAAAAGACTATCTCTTGATCATTTGGTGAATTCAGAATTATGAATGTTTTCAGTAGTGACTTTAACCTGATGTGCTTCTGTTAAAGGTTATGTTTTTTTGTAAGCCTGCTGGATGTTAAAAGAACAGCGTAAGCATTACTTAGTGTTGTACTCTTTGGGGGTTGTATTTGAATTAATGGTTGCTAAGATGTTCACTGTATGTTTTAAAAAGATTAACTTGAGTTCATAGAATAAACATTGTTTTGCTTTTTAAAAATACTTGTCCATTTCTGCAGTACCACACCTGTAGAGTGGGCCGTGTGCTCCCCATACCACAGTCTATTTAAGGTTGTGGGTCAGGTGAACTCCATGATACACTTTGGGATTCTCTAAACCCTGGCCCAGAACACAGTGTTACCATGGCTTCTGGAGTAGGACTCTTCTGGACACAGTTTAACATCATTTCAAAGACAGAGAAGGGAATGCATGGCCGGTGCTGGAAACGCTCAAGGACCCATAAGAACTTCAGGAATGAGGGACTTCCATGGTTTTTTTTTTTTTTAGGGACTTCCATGTTGACATCACTGTTATTTTTATATAAATCTTTGCGAAATAAATTCTACTTGATTCATAAACACTAGTTATTCATACCTTGTTAGGTCAAGCTGAGGGTCCTAGTGTAAGAAATTAAGAATTCAGAACTTAGAAATTTTCATTAGAAGGGTTTTATACCCCTAAAATCCTATATGTACCCATGCAGAAATACTACGTCCAATCTCATAAGACCATAAGACATAGGAGCAGAATTAGGCCATTCAGCCCATCGAGTCTGCTGTGCCATTCAATCATGGCTCATGCCCATTCTCATGCCCATTCTCATGCCCATTCTCCTGCCTTCTCCCCATAACCCCTGATCCCCATTTTAATCAAGAATCTATCTATCTCTACCTTAAAGACACTCCGTGATTTGGCCTCCACAGCCTTCTGCGCAAAGCGTTCCACAGATTCTCTTTTAAATAAAAAAAGAGGGCAGCACGGTAGCATTGTGGATAGCACAATTGCTTCACAGCTCCAGGTCCCAGGTTCGATTCCAGCTTGTCTGTGCGGAGTCTGCACATCCTCCCCGTGTGTGCGTGGGTTTCCTCCGGGTGCTCCGGTTTCCTCCCACAGTCCAAAGATGTGCAGATTAGGTGGATTGGCCATGATAAATTGCCCTTAGTGTCCAAAATTGCCCTTAGTATTGGGTGGGGTTATTGGGTTATGGGGATAGGGTGGAGGTGTTGACCTTGGGTGGGGTGCTCTTTCCAAGAGCCGGTGCAGACTCGATGGGCCGAATGGCCTCCTTCTGCACTGTAAATTCTATGATAATCAATTCACCACCCTCTGGCTGAAGAAATTCCTCCTCATCTCAGTTTTAAAGGATCGTCCCTTTAGTCTGAGGCTGTGGCCTCGGGTTCTAGTTTTTCCTACGAGTCGGAATATCCTCTTCATGTCCACTCTATCTAGGCCTCTCAGTATCATGTACGTTTCAATAAGATCCCCCCGCATCTTCCTAACTCCATCGAGTACAGACCCAGAGCCTTCAACCGCTCCTCATGTGACAAACCCTTCATTCCAGGGATCATTCTTGTGAACCTCCTCTGGACCTTTTCCAAGATCAGCACGTCCTTCCTTGGATACGGGGCCCACAATTGCTCACAATATTCCAAATGGTGTCTGAACTGAGCCTTATACAGCCTCAGAAGTAAATCCCTGCTCTTGTATTCTAGCCCTCTCGACATGAATGCTAACATTGTATTTGCCTTCCGAATTGCTGCCTGATCCTGCACGTTAACCTGAAGAGAATCTTGACTTAGGAGTCCTAAGTCCCTTTGTGCTTCTGATTTCCTAAACCTTTTCCCCTTTAGAAAATAGTCTATGCCTCTATTCCTACTAAAGTGCATAACCTTACTTTTCCACATTGTATTCCATCTGACACTTGTTAAAAAAAACTCTTTTTATTGGCTTTTCTCCCATTTATAAGCAGTTGTTGTGTATGTACATTACATTTTTCTTGCCCGCGCTAATTTATTTTATTTTACAGAGGTTTGTTTTGTCCTTCATTTAACGAACTCAATGTACATTTTGTTGCCCTCTGAATCGGTCTATGATTCCCCCTTCTTCCTTCCCCCCTTCCTCCCCCCCCTCCCACTCCCTCCTCCCCTTCCTCCCCCTACCCTCCCTCCCCTGCCCCCTCCCATTGGCTTCAGCATCCTTCCTCTTCTCTTGTAGTTTCCCACCTTCCTTCCGCACCCCCCCCCCCTCGGGTTGCGCAGTCCTTTGGTTCCCCACCTATCTTTTTTTTCCCCCTGAGCTTCCACCTCGCTGCTGGCCTCAAACAGGTTTTGGAACAGACCGACGAACTGCCCCCAAGTATCCAGGAAGCCTTCCTCTGACCCTCGGGTGGCGTACTTAATCTTCTCCAGGTGGAGAAATTCCGAGAGGTCAGCGAGCCAGTCTGCAGCTGTGGGTGGTGCTGCCGATCGCCAGCCGAGCAGGATTCTCCGGCGTGCGATTAGGGAAGCGAAAGCAAGGGCGTTGGCCCCATTCTCCATGTGTAACTCTGGCTGCTCCGATACCCCGAAGATTGCCACTATTGGGCATGGCTTCACCCTCACCCCCACAACCTTGGACATTGCCTCGGAGAAGGTTGTCCAGAACCCAGCAAGCTTGGGGCAAGCCCAAAACATGTGGGTGTGGTTGGCCGGGCCCCTCTGGCACCGCTCACATTTGTCCTCCACCTCCGGGAAGAACCTACTCATTCGGGTTCTGGTCAGGTGCGCTCTGTGCACCACTTTGAGCTGCATTAGGCTTAGCCTTGCACAGGAGGAGGTGAAGCTCACCCTGCTCAGTGCTTCGCTCCAGAGTCCCCATCCTACCTCTGTCCCCAGTTCGGCCTCCCATTTTTGTCTGGGCTCGTCCAGTGGTGTTCGAGCTCTGTCCAGTAGCTGTCCGTATATTTTCAGACATAGCCCCCCCTTCTCGTTGCTTGTGCCTATCAGGTCCTCCAGTAGTGTGGTTTCTGGGGCCCCGGGGTACTCTACTGTCTCTTTGCGGAGGAAGTGCTTTATTTGGAGCTGTCTCAATTCCTGTCCTTTTGCTAGTTTCCACTTCTTCGTCAGTTCGTCCAGTGTTGCCAGTCTGTGCCCTACATTGAAGTCCCCGACCGTCAATGTGCCCCCGTCTCACCTCCATCCTTTAAAGGTGGTATCTAGCATGGCTGGGGGCAATCTGTGATTGCCACAGATGGGGGCCATGGATGACATTTTGGTTATCCCGAAGTGCTGTCTCAACTGGGTCCATCTGACACTTCTTTGCCCACTCTCCTAACCTGTCCAAGTCCTTCTGCAGCCCCCCCCCCCCCCCCCCCCCCCCCCCCCGCCCCCTGCTTCCTGAATACTACCTGTCCCTCTGCCTATCTTTGTATCATCTGCAAACATAGCAACAGTGCCTTCAGTTCCTCCTTCCGGATCATTAATGTATATTGTGAAAGGTCGTGGTCCCAACACCGACCCCTGAGGCACACCATTAGTCACCGGCTACCATCCTGAAAAAGACCCCTTTATCCCCACTCTCTGCCTTCTGCCAGTCAGCCAATCCTCTATCCATGCCAGGATCTTACCCTTAAGACCATGGACTCTTAACTTATTTAACAACGTCCTATACGGCACCTTGTCAAAGGTCTTCTGGAAATCTAAATAAATCACGTCCACTGGTACTCCTTTGTCTAACTTCCTTGTTACCTCCTCAAAGAACGCTAACAGATTTGTCAGACACGACCTCCCTTTGACAAAGCCGTGCTGACTCAGTCCTATTTTATCATGCACTTCCAAGAACTCCGCAATCTCATCTTTAATAATGGACTCTAAAATCTTATCAATGACCGAAGTCAGGTTATCTGGCCTATAATTTCCCGTCTTCTGCCTCCCTCCCTCCTTAAACAGCGGTGTTACATTAGCCACTTTCCAGTCCTCTGGGACCCTTCCTGCCTCCAGTGATTCCTGAAAGATCACCACCAATGCCTCCTCAATCTCCTCAGCTATCTCTTTTAGAACCCTGGTGTGTAGTCCATCCGGTCCAGGTGATTGATCCAACTTCAGACCTTTCAGTTTCCCCAGAACCTTCTCCTTAGTAATGGTCACTGCACTCACCTCTGCCCCCTGGTTCTTCTGGAGCTCTGGCATCCCACTGGTGTCTTCCACCGTGAAGACTGATGCAAAGTAACTATTCAGTTCGTCTGCCATTTCTTTGTTTCCTATTATTACTTCTCCAGCCACATTTTCCAGTGGTCCAATGTCTATTCTTGCCTCTCTCTTACCTTTAATATATTGAAAAAACTTTTGCTTTCTTCTTTTATATTACTAGCTAGCTTGCACTCAAAGTTCATCTTCTCCCCCTTATTGCTTTTTTAGTTGTCCTCTGCTCGCTTTTAAAGGCTTCCCAATCCTCTCTTTTCCCACTAAACCTCACCACTCTGTTTGCTTTTTCTTTTCCTTGACTTCCCTTGTCAGCCATGGATGCCTTGTCCTCCTCTTAGCATGTTTTCTCCTCCTTGGGATGAATTTCTGTTGCGCCTCTGGAATGACCCCCAAAAACACCTGCCATTGCTGTTCCACTGTCTTCCCTGCTAGTCTCCTTTTCCAAACAACACTGGCCAGCACCTCCTTCATGTCTTTGTAGTTACCCTTATTTAATTGTAATACCGTTACATTTGATTCCAGCTTCTCCCTCTCAAACTGCAGGGTAAATTCTATCATATTGTGAACACTGCTCCCTAAGGATTAGTTCACCTTAAGTTCCCTAATCAGGTCTGCTTCATTACACGTCACTAAACCCCATGAGCCTTTATCTTGCCTATTAACCTTTTATGTAGCACCTTAAGCAATGTAAATGTCAGACTAATGAAAAACCAGGGCAGGGTTCCCCATCCAGCGATGCCGGAATTACATAGATTACATAGAATTTACAGTGCAGGAGGATGCCATTCGGCCCATCGAGTCTGCACCGGCTCTTGGAAAGAGCACCCTACCCAAGGTCCACACCTCCACCCTATACCCATAACCCAGTAACCCCACCCAATATTAAGGGCAATTTTGGACACTAAGGGCAATTTAGCATTGGCCAATCCACCTAACCTGCGCATCTTTGGACTGTGGGAGGAAACCGGAGCACCCGGAGGAAACACACGCACGGGGAGAATGTGCAGACTCCACACAGACAGTGACCCAAGCCGGGAATCGAACCTGGGACCCTGGAGCTGTGAAACAATTGTGCTATCCACAATGCTACCGTGCTGCCCCAATCACAAAATGCAGTTGGGCGGAGAATCACGAGCTGAAAATCATGGCCGGCGCCGGGCACCCGACAGAATTCCATGACCCGGTGGCTTGATAACGACGTCAATGTGACGGTCACCCTGAACCTTTATGCCACAGAGTCCTTCGAGTCGCTGAGTGGCGACCTATCTGGGATCTCGCAGACCTCGGTGCACTGGTGCAACTGCGCCGTCACGGAGGCCCTGTATGCCCACTCAGCACAATATATCAAATTCATTGTGGACAGGATGCCTGGGCAGTGGGGTTCACTGCCATCGCCAGGATGGCCCAAATCCAGGGGGTGATTGAAGGGACGCATGTCCCCATGCGCATCAATCACCCCCTGGATTTGGGCCAAGGTCACAAACCGAAAGGATTTCCACTCGATGAGCATACAGCTGGTGTGCGACCACGAGTTGCATATCATGTACGTCTGCGCCTGATACCCAGGCAACATGCATGGCGCCTTCATCCTGCCACGCTCGATGGTTCTGACACCTTCGAGGGTTTGCTCCGATGACAGTGGTTATCCGCTGCAGTCATGGCTGATGACGCCTATCCGGATGCCACGGATCAGCATGGAGACCCGCTACACCGGTGTCCATGCTGCAACCAGGGCCGTGATCGAGCGGCGTATTGGTGCCCTGAAGATGCAAGTTTCATAATTCAATTCTACAGACAATTTTACAAGTACATTTTGGGAAGGGACCTGTTTTTTCATGTTTCTCCTCCATAATAACTGCATGGCATTTCCATCATAGTCTGAAGTCCTTGATGCTGATGGGCAGTTATTAGCATAGATCCCAATGAGGATAAATAGCATTCCAGTGCTATAACCCCTGGCTTGTACTCATTTTACCAAAGGTGTGTATAAAGATGGATATCCGTTGGCAGTATCGCTGAGAGCATTGCAACTGTGCATCCTTGCAGCTGACAGCACAAAATGAAACCTTGAGGAGCGACTGCTGAAGTTTGGAAAGAGTTTTTGGGGTAGTTCCCCCCCCACCCCCCCTTTTCATCTAGTTGGAGGACCCTTTGCCTCTGACAATCTGAGGGCCAGAGGGACTGGGGGATGTTCCCACACCCCCACACAATGAGCTGCAGTTGTGAAAATTGCAATGGGCGTTCCATTTCTTGTAATTTTGCAGGATGAAGGTGAGGATCGAGGGTAAGACAGCATTTGAAGAGGATACACACTTCAAATAATTTACAGGTCACAAAGACCCCATGAAGATATGAGATGAGTGTGAATAAAATCTCCAGAGTGCAAAAGGAGGCCATTCAGCCCATCGAGTCTGCACCGATCCTCCGAAAGCGCACCCTACCTCGACCCAATCCCCCAATCTAGCCCCATAACCCCACCTAACATTTGGACACTAAGGGGCAATTTTGCATGTCCAATCCATCTAACCTGCACAGATTAGGACTGTGGGCGGAAACCTGAGCACCCGGAGG
This sequence comes from Scyliorhinus torazame, assembly GCF_047496885.1. NCBI lineage: Eukaryota > Metazoa > Chordata > Chondrichthyes > Carcharhiniformes > Scyliorhinidae > Scyliorhinus > Scyliorhinus torazame. Next base: position 76,952,937 of record NC_092712.1, read on the forward strand.
AAACCCGCGCAGACACAGGGAGAATGTGCAGACTCCGCACAGACAGTTATCCAAGGCGGGTGATTGAACCCAGGTCCCTGGTGCTGTGAGGCAGCAGTGCTAACCACATGGGGCAGGTGTTCATTCACTTTGCCTTGCACTATTATGTTGCTGCCTTCCTCAAAGACCAAGGTGTGATTGATGGCAACCATGTCGCATTATGAGCTCCTCCGATAAACTCTCTACTGAGTTGCCCAGAACATACATGAATCCTGCATGCTAACGGGAGGTGCCATGATGCCTACGTCAAACAGTTCTGATACAGTCTCCCGCAGGAAGGTCTTGCAAATATCTGACTTTGCCTAAATGCTTTCATGAGTTAAATCTGACTCCATTATATGGCCACTTTTGAGTTTATTGATACCAAATACAGCTTTGCACTAACATGAACCATGGAGGATAAGTGCACCATAAATAGTATAGCTTCTCCCTGGCAATAAAGATCTTAATATTCACAGCTTTACCCCTGAGTAAACGGGAAGCTCTTCTCTTTAATTATCAGATTAAAGCTGCCTGCACCTGATCCAGGAAATAGGGAGGAAAAGCTTCCTCCTCAATGTATGTCACATTTTTCTGCTATTAATGGGTATCAACTGCTAAAGAGCAATATTCTCTCAAAGAATAATTGCTTTTCTTTACAGAAAAGTATGTAAAAATGCTGGTTTTCACTCTAATGTGTGGGGTTATAATGGAAGCTTTACCTACAATGGAATTCTTTTAAAGGCACTTTACTTGCATGGAAAATGTAAAAGCCTACATAAAATTAGAATAATTACATTAAGTGCCACAGGCATGGAGCATCGTTTTCTGATATTAGAGTTCTTTGAGAATGTGATATGTAGGTGGGTATAGGGGATCCAGAAGATGAAGTATATTTGGATTTCCAAAAAGCATTCAATAGGATGCCATATAAAAGGTGATTACTGATGGTGTTGGGAGTGATACCTTAGGGTGGAGAGAGGATTGCTGAATTAACAGGAAACAGATTTGGAATAAATGGGTCATTTTCAGGATAGCAAACTGTAACTAGTGGCGTGCCACAGGGACCAGTGCTGGGGCCTCTGTGTGCCCTGCATTAATAACTTGGATGGCAGGACAGACTGTATTGTAGCCAAATTTGCTGATAGTACGAAGATAGGTAGCAAAGCAAGTTGTGAGGAGGATACAAAGTATCTGCAGTGGGATATAGGTAGCTTAAGCGAGTGGGCACAAAATTGTCAGATGGAGTATAATGTTGCCAATGTTGGCAGGAAGAATAGAGAAGCAGAATATTATTTAAATTGATGGTGCCTGCAAAATGCTGTAATACAGAGGGATCTGTGTGTTCTTGTACATAAATCATGCACAGTGAGTAATTAGGAAGGCAAACGGAATGTTGGCCTTTATTGCAAGGGAAGTCTTGCAACATCTATACAGGGCATTGGTGAGACCCCAGCTATAGCACTGTGTGACGTTTTGGTCACCACACTTAACAATGAACATGCTTGCATTGGAAACAGTTCAAAGAAGGTCCACTAGCCTGATTCCTGGGATGAGGGGGGGGGGGGGGGGGGGGGAGAATGCGAGGGGGTGTCTTATGAGGAAAGATTGAGCAGGTTGAACCTGTACTTATTGGGGTTTAGAAGAATGAGAGTTGATCTTATTGAAACATATTAAATTTCAAGGAGTTTCACATGGTGGATTCTGAGAGAATGTTTCATTTTGTGGGGGGAAATCTAGAACTAAGGGCCACAGTTCAAAATCAGGGGTCTCCTATTAAAGATGGAGATGAGGAAGGGTTTCATCTCTCAAAGGGTCATTAATGGTTGGGATTTTCTTCCGCAGTGAGCAGTGAAGGCAGGGTGTATTCAGGGCTGTGTTAGACAGATTTTTGATCGACAATGGGTTAAGGGTTGTGGGGATAGGAAGGAAAATGGGGTTGAGGTCACAGTCAGATCAGCCATGATCGTATACAATGGCAGAGCAGGTTCGAGGGGCTGAATGGCCAACCCCTGCTCCGCTTTCTTATGTTCCTGTGTGTGACACCCAAAGTACAGGAATGAACTGAAGGAAGACTCACCAATAAAAAATATTAATTTACGATGGAGTTAACAAGCTGGAGGGACATTGATGTTTTTCATAATGCCAGTAGGGGCAGCACGGTGGCGCAGTGGGTAGCACTGCAGCCTCACAGCGCCGAGGTCCCAGGTTTCAATCCCGGCTCTGGGTCACTGTCACTGTGTGGAGTTTGCATATTCTCCCCGTGTTTGCGTGGGTTTCACCCCCACAACCCAAAGATGTGCAAGGTAGGAGGATTTGAACACACTAAATTGCCCCCTTAAATTGAAAAAATGAATTGGGTACTCTAAATTTTTTTTTTTTAAATGCCAGTAAGCCACACATTACAACTAACTCTGATGATTATTATCCTTTTCCCGTGCAATGGCTGGCCGCACAGTCAGGCCGCATTGTGTGTGTTTCCAGGCTTTTCATTTGGTGTATCTGGGAGCCTGTCCACAATCACCCTGCAGCCAATTTGAATTTTTCATTGCTAATCTTTCTTTGTCCATTGATTTAAATCCGTTTCACAGATGGTAGTTCAGATGTTGCTTGTGTTGTGGTTGGAGGAACAGATGTTAATTTTTTTCTCTTTTTGGAAAAGTTACTGCGGAGATTTAACACACTTTAATTATAGCTATCAAATGCACCTGGTAGCAACTAGCTCTGCAGAAATAGTTTTGCTCATTAAAAGTTCCATTAAAAATACGCAGAAACATACATAGAAAATAGAAACAGGAGGAGGCCATTCGGCCCTTCGAGCCTGCTCCGCCATTCATTATGATCATGGCTGATCATCAAGTTCAATACGCTGATCCCACCTTTCCCCTATATCCCTTAATCCCTTCAGCCCCAAGAGCTAAATCTAATTCCTTCTTGAAATTACACAATGTTTTGGCCTCAACTACTTTCTGTGGTAGTGAATTCCACAGATTCACCACTCTCTGGGTGAAGACATTACTCTTCACATCAGTCCTCTCAGGTTTGCCCCTTATTATCAAACTGTGACCCCTAGTTCTCGACTTGCCCAACATCAGGAACATTCTTTCTGAATCTACCCTGTCTAATCCTGTTAGAATTTTATAAATTTGAATTAGATCCCCTCCCACTCTTCTAAACTCCAATGAATATAATCCTAACCGACTTAATCTCTCTTCATATGACAGTCTTCCCATCCCAGGAATCAGCCTGGTAAACCTTCACTGTACTTCCGCCAAAGCAAGAAAATCCTTCCTCGGATAAAGACACCCAAAACTGCACACAGTACTCCAGGTGTGGCCTCACCAATGGCCTATACAACTGCAGTAAAACTCCAATCCTCTCACTATGAAGGCCAACATACCATTTGCCTTCTTTACTGTCTGCTGTATCTGTGCGCTTACTTTCAATGACTGATGTACAAGAACACCAAGGTCTTGCTGAGTATCCACCTCTCTCAATTTACAGCCATTCAAGTAATAATCTGCCTTCCTATTTTTGCTGCCGAAGTGGATAACTTCACATTTATCCACGTTATATTGCATCTGCCATGCATATGCCCATTCACTCAGCCTGTTCAAATCACGCTGAAGCACCTCTGCATCCTGCTCCCAGCTCATCCTCCCACACAGCTTTGTATCATTTGCAAATTTGATGATAATACACTAAGTTCTCTTGTCCAAATCATAATGTGAACAGCTGGGGTCCTAGCACTGATCCTTGTTGTACCCTACTAGTCACTGCCTGCCATTTGGAATGAGACTCATTTATTCCAATTCTTTGCTTCCTGTCTGCTAACCCGATTTCTATCCATCTCAAGTCACTATCCGTAATTCCATGGCTTTCACTTTACATCACAATCTGCTATGCGAAACCTTGTCGAAGGCCTTCTGAAAGTCTAAATAAATCACATCCACTGGTCAACTCCACTAAAGGCTCTTTGAAACGTCAGAATTTGAGGATTGTCAGGCTGCTGAAGGGCATAGAAGGTACAAGTGCCACAGAGTATGTGGCAAAGATGTTTGGGATGGGGGAGGGAGTCTTAGCGAACCTTCCTGAAGTGGACCAGGCCCATTGGTTGTTGAGACAGAAACCGAGGTCTGGGGAGTCGCCACGGGCGATGATAGTCTGACTCCACAGATACTTGGATAAGGGGAAGATCCTGAGGTGGGCGAAGGACACGCGAGTTGTTGGGAGGGCCATCAGGACGTTGTGGCAGAACTGGTAAAAAGGCGTGCAGGGTTTAACAAGGCCGAGACAACTCTTTACAAGAGCAAGGTGCATTTTGGAGTGGTGCACCCGGCTTGCCTTCAGGTCACATTCAAAGATCGGGACTATTATTTCGCAACACGGAGGTGGCGAATTACTTTGTAAAGAAGTATGGACAGGGGGAGAATTGAACGATGTTGTTGATTACATCTGATTGTTGGTTTTCTTTTATCTGTTTTGCTATTTCTTTGCCTTTTGTCTGGATTTGTGTTTCGTCTGTTTTGTCTTTTACTGTATTGGTGGAAATGTTTGGGAGAGAGGGATTGGGTGTAGGTTTTGTGTTGGGTTTTTTTCCCTGAAATGTTTTATATTAAAGATGGGTTTGGGTAGGGGGGCTGTTTGCTGATCTATTGTGTTGTAACTTTGATTTTCCCCCAGGTTGGGGAGGGTAGCCCTTTGGGGGGGGGTCACCCTTCCAGCAGTTATACTAGTTAACGGGAGCAAAGTGTGGGAGAGAGCTGCGGCTGGTTACCTGAGGTGGGGGGGGGGTTGTTTCTTTTGTTCGTTAAGGTAACAAGCCAAGATTGGTTGGGTTTTCTTTGTTTGTTGGGGGGGGTTTGCTGGAGCTGGGTTGGTTGTCCATTTGGTGCTCAGGGAGGTGGGGCAGGGTGTGGAGGGGAGGCATTGCTGACGACCTGGCTAAGGGGGGGCTGATGGTGGCCCTCTTGGGTGGGCCTGAAGCTGGAATAGTTGGAGCTGGTGGACTTCCTCTTGAGATTTGGCTGGTAATAGTAGAGGGGGGTCCCAGAGGCCCCCAAACAGGGTGGTTACATGGAATGTGAGGAGGTAAAATGGGCCAGTTAAAAGGTCCAGAGCCCATCTGAAGAGTTTGAAGACGGATGTGGTTTTCTTTCAGGAGAGACATCTGAGAGTTTGGGACCAGACAGGACTGCAGAAGGGTGGTTGAGGCAAGTGTTCCACTTGAGCTTTGAAGATCTTTGGTGCTGATCAATAGGAGGGTGACCTTTTTGGTGGCTAATATTGTGGTAGACTCAGGGCGGAGATAGTGAGTGCGGTGTTGGCAGGCACTCCCGTGGTCTTAATGAATGGACATGTGCCGAATTGCAATGACACAGACTTCATTAAGAAGGTGCTGCCGCCCATCCCTGAGCCTGACTCGCATCAGTTGATTATAGGGGTGGGACTTACTTAAGTGATGGATCGACTTCCAGTGACGGGATGTGCTGAGCAGACACATGAAAGGGTCTATCCTACTGAGAATTTGGATTTAGGCACTTTTAAAAAATATAAATTGAGAGTATCCAATTCTTTTTTTTACAATTATGGGGCAATTTAGCGTGGCCAATCCACCTAACTTGCACATCTTTGGGTTGTGGGGATGAAACCCACGCAGACACGGGGAGAATGTGCAAACTCCACACGAACAGTGACTCAGGGCTGGGATTCGAACTTCGGCGCCATGAGGCAGCAGTGCTAGCCATTGTGCCACGTGCCGCCCTGCATTCAGGCACTTTTAACCAAAGATAATCCGCCAGAATGGGCAAGAAACATCCCCTTACCCACTTCCAATAACAACAGAACTAATGATGCCTAGCAGTAGCAGCTCCAAGGTTCGAAAAGAGGCGAAAGGCAACAAAAGCCTGGAGAAGCAAACAGGGGAGACGACGAATGCACAAGGCGACATAGACCCAGCTACGTCCGACAAAAGGGGACCGCGAGGCCGCACATGGAGCTCCGCCTCGCCAGTGGGCGGGTGAGGGAGTTCCTTACAAAGGAATTTTAAGAACTCAAAGCGGCCATCAAGGCCAACATGAGGGCAACAGTCAGGGTGGCAGTGGCGGAAGCACTGATCGCCATGCAGGCCGCCCTGGATAACGTGGAGAGGCAGCTGGAGACCCAGGGGAACACCATAAAGGAACTGGGAAAGGTCTCAATGGACCAGAGTGGCCGGATCATGACTGGAATCGGAAGTGGCAAGGTTGGTGGCAACACAGGGGATCCTAAAAGGGAAAATCGAAGACCAGGCAAAGACCAGAGAAATGCCAATAAAAAGAGTTTTTTAAAAAGTCCGGCAAATGAGAACAAAGAACAAAGAAAAGTACAGCACAGGAACAGGTCCTTCGGCCCTCCAAGCCTGTGCCGACCATGCTGCCCGTCTAAACTAAAATCTTCTACACTTCTTGGGTCCGTATCCCTCTATTCCCATCCTATTCATGTATTTGTCACGATGCCCCTTAAATGTCCCTATCGTCCCTGCTTCCACCACCACCTCCGGCAGCGAGTTCCAGGCACCACTACCCTCTGTGTAAAATAACTTGCCTCGTACATCTCCTCTAAACCCTGCCCCTCGCACCTTAAACCTATGCCCCCTAGTAATTGACCCCTCTACCCTGGGAAAAAGCCTCTGACTATCCACTCTGTCTATGCCCCTCATAATTTTGTCGACCTCTATCAGGTCGCCCCTCAACTTCCGTCGTTCCAGTGAGAACAAACCGAGTTTATTCAACCGCTCCTCATAGCTAATGCCCTCCATACCAGGCAGCAACCTGGTAAATCTCTCCTGCACCCTCTCTAAAGCCTCCACATCCTTCTGGTAGTGTGGCGACCAGAATTGAACACTATACTCCAAGTGTGCCTAACTAAGGTTCTATACAGCTGCAACACGACTTGCCAATTCTTATACTCAATGCCCCGGCCAATGAAGGCAAGCATGCCGTCTGCCTTCTTGACTACCTTCTCCACCTGTTTTGCCCCTTTCAGTGACCTGTGGACCTGTACACCTAGATCTCTCTGACTGTCAATACTCTTGAGGGGTTTACCATTCACTGTATATTCCCTACCTGCATTAGACCTTCCAAAATGCCTTACCTCACATTTGTCCAGATTACACTCCATCTGCCATCTATCCGCCCAAGTCTCCAAACAATCTAAATCCTGCTGTATCCTCTGACAGTCCTCATCGCTATCCGCAATTCCACCAAACTTTGTGTCGTCTGCGAACTTACTAATCAGGCCAGTTACATTTTCCTCCAAATCATTTATATATACTACAAAGAGCAAAGGTCCCAGCACTGATCCCTGCGGAACACCATTAGTCACAGCCCTCCAATCAGAAAAGCACCCTTCCATTGTTACTCTCTGCCTTCTATGACCCAGCCAGTTCTGTATCCATCTTGCCAGCTCACCCCTGATCCTGTGTGACTTCACCTTTTGTACCAGTCTGCCATGGGGGACCTTGTCAAAGGCCTTACTGAAGGCCATATAGACAACATCCACTGCCCTACCTGCATAAATCATCTTAGTGACCTCTTCGAAAAACTCTATCAAGTTAGTGAGACACGACTTCCCCTTCACAAAACCATGCTGCCTCTCACTAATACGTCCATTTGCTTCCAAATGGGAGTAGATCCTGTCTAGAAGAATTCTCTCCAGTAATTTCCCTACCACTGACGTAAGGCTCACTGGCCTGTAGTTCCCTAGATTATCCTTGCTACCCTTCTTAAACAGAGGAACAACATTGGCTATTCTCCAGTCCTCCGGGACATCACCTGAAGACAGTGAGGATCCAAAGAGTTCTGTCAAGGCTTCAACAATTTCCTCTCTCGCCTCCTTCAGTATGCTCGGGTAGATCCCATCAGGCCCTGGGGACTTATCTACCTTAATATTTTTCAAGATGCCCAACATCTCGTCTTTTTGGATCTCAATGTGACCCAGGCTATCTACACACCCTTCTCCAGACTCAACATCCACCATTCCTTCTCTTTGGTGAATACTGATGCAAAGTATTCATTTAGTACCTCACCCATTTCCTCTGGCTCCACACATAGATTCCCTTGCCCATCCTTCATTGGGCCAACCCTTTCCCTGGCTACCCTCTTGCTTTTTATGTACGTGTAAAAAGCCCTGGGATTTTCCTTAACCCTATTTGCCAATGACTTTTTGTGACCCCTTCTAGCATTCCTGACTCTTTGCTTAAGTTCCTTCCTACTTTCCTTATATTCCACACAGGCTTTGTCTGTTCCCAGCCTTTTAGCCCTGACAAATGCCTCCTTTTTCTTTTTGACGAGGCCTACAATATCTCTCGTTATCCAAGGTTCCCGAAAATTGCCGTATTTATCCTTCTTCCTCACAGGAACATGCCGGTCCTGAATTCCTTTCAACTGACACTTGAAAGCCTCCCACATGTCAGATGTTGATTCTCCCTCAAACATCTGCCCCCAATCTAGGTTCTTCAGTTCCTGCCTAATATTGTTATAATTAGCCTTTCCCCAATTTAGCACATTCACCCTAGGACCACTCTTATCCTTGTCCACCAGCACTTTAAAACTTACTGAATTGTGGTCACTGTTCCTGAAATGCTCCCCTACTGAAACTTCTACCACCTGGCCGGGCTTATTCTCCAATATCAGGTCCAATACAGCCCCTTCCCTAGTTGAACTATCTACATATTGTTTTAAGAAGCCCTCCTGGATGCTCCATACAAATTCTGCTCCGTCCAAGCCCCTAGCACTAAGTGAGTCCCAGTCAATATTGGGGAAGTTGAAGTCTCCCATCGCAACAACCCTGCTGTTTTTACTCCTTTCCAAAATCTGTCTACCTATCTGCTCCTTTATATACCGCTGGCTGTTGGGAGGCCTGTAGTAAACCCCCAACATTGTGACTGCACCCTTCTTATTCCTGATCTCTACCCATATAGCCTCGCTGCCCTCTGAGGTGTCCTCCCATAGAATAGCTGTGATATTCTACCTAACCAGTAGCGCAACTCCGCCACCCCTTTTACATTCCCTCTATCCTGCCTGAAACATCTAAATCCTGGAACGTTTAGCTGCCACTCCTGTCCTTTCCTCAACCAGGCCTCTGTAACATCATAGTTCTAAGTACTAATCCAAGCTCTAAGTTCATCTGCCTTACCCTTAATACTTCTTGCATTAAAACATATGCAATTCAGGCCACCGGACCCGTTGTTTTCAGCAACATCTCCCTGTCTGCTCTTCCTCAGAGCCACACTGTCCCTATTCCCTAATTCTCTCTCAATGGTTTCACCTTCTGACCTATTGCTCCAGTACCCACCCCCCTGCCATACTAGTTTAAACCCTCCCATGTGACACGAGCAAACCTCGCGGCCAAGATATTTATGCCTCTCCAGTTTAGATGCAACCCATCATTCTTATACGGGTCACATCTGCCTCAGAAGAGCTCCCAGTCGTCCAGATAATGGAAACCCTCCCTCCTACACCAGCTGTTTAGCCACGTGTTTAGCTGTTCTAGCAGGATCTACCAGGACATAGGGACAAGGCCTGACCAAGCACCGGGCGGAATTTAATAGATTGAAGGCGGCCCTGTACAAAAACAGGATGAAATTCGGAATGCTGTACCCAGCTAAACTATGGAGCACCTTCCAGGGCAAGGAACACTATTTCACTGCACCTTTTTACACCGTCAAATTTGTCCATAGACACGGGCTTGGAGAACAGCAGTAAAGCCAGAGATGGAGCGGACATCCTGGCAAACTGAGACTCTAAAAAGACGATTTGTGCGGGACTGCGTGACCTCGATTTGAATGTGGGAGCTAAGGCTCAGATAGGTGGGGGCAAGAGCAGCAGGGCACAGAAGGGGGGGGAGAGACTTTAACTTCATACAGAACCCACGGAGAGACAGGTCAAACCCCAAATCGGGGAAAACATCAAAAATGACAACGGAACTAGACACCTTCATGAAACGGATGGGGGTAGTGGACCCGTGAAGGTTCACACAACCAGGGGAGAAGGAGTTCTTCTCCCAGGTACACAAACTATATACCCGGATTGGCTTGTTTGTAGTGGGGAAATCGGTGCTTCCAGGGTAGTAAAAGGGAATACCCCGCAATTGTAATCTCCGACCACACTCCACAATACATGGATGTGAAGTTGGAGACGGGCCATGCCCAGCGCCTCCCATGGAGGCTGGACATGACCGTCCTGGCCGATAAGGGGTTTTGTAAAACAATAGACAGGTACACTACCAATAACCAGAACGGGGAGGTCTCACCCTCCGTTTTCTGGGAGGCACTGATGGCTGTGATCAGGGGACGGGTTATCGCTTACAAAGCATGCAGAGACAGGAATGAGAGGGCGGCCAGGCAAAAGCTGGTCGACTCAATACTGGAGGTGGACCGGCGGTAATCCGGGGCCCTGACCATAGAGCTTCCGCAGAGAGGAAAAAACTACAAATGGACTTTGACCTGCTCTCCACGAGGAAAGCAGTGCACCAACTCCGCCAGATACAGGGGACATTCTTCGAACACCAAGACAAAGCCAGACACATGCTTGCTCAGCAGCTGAGAAGGTAGGCATCCACGAGGGAAATAGCACCGATCAGGGACAATAAGGGCAGGCTGGTAGCCGAACCGGAAAAGGTGAACAAAGCATTCAAGGCCTTTTACCGGGGGCTATACCCCTCCGAGCCCCCCAAGGGGAACACGGGGATGAAACTGTTCCTCGATGGACTGGACTTGCCAGTTGTAGAACTGGGCGAAGTCATGGAGAGTATCAACTCCATGCAGGCGAGGAAAGCACTGGGACCAGATGGATTCCCGGTGGACTTCTCCAGAAAATTTGCACCAGCACTTGCCCTGCACTTGCGGGAGATGTTCGCAGACTCGCTAGTAAGGGGCACTCTGCCATCAACACTAGCAAACTCGCGAATACCGAAAAGCCAGTGGCGTAGTGGTATTGTCACTGGAGTAGTAACCCAGAGACCCAGAGTAATACAAAGAACAAAGAACAAAGAAATGTACAGCACAGGAACAGGCCCTTCGGCCCTCCAAGCCCATGCCGACCATGCTGCCCGACTAAATTACAATCTTCTACACTTCCTGGGTCCGTATCCCTCTATTCCCATCCTATTCATGTATTTGTCAAGATGCCCCTTAAATGTCACTATCATCCCTGCTTCCACCACCTCCTCCGGTAGCGAGTTCCAGGCACCCACTATCCTCTGCGTAAAAAACTTGCCTCGTACATCTACTCTAAACCTTGCCCCTCTCACCTTAAACCTATGCCCCTTAGTAATTGACCCCTCTACCCTGGGGAAAAGCCTCTGACTATCCACTCTGTCTATGCCCCTCATAATTTTGTAGACCTCTATCAGGTCTCCCCTCAACCTCCTTCGTTCCAGTGAGAACAAACCGAGTTTATTCAACCGCTCCTCATAGTTAATGCCCTCCATACCAGGCAACATTCTGGTAAATCTCTTCTGCACCCTCTCTAAAGCCTCCACATCCTTCTGGTAGTGTGGCGACCAGAATTGAACACTATACTCCAAGTGTGGCCTAACTAAGGTTCTATACAGCTGCAACATGACTTGCCAATTCTTATACTCAATGCCCCGGCCAATGAAGGCAAGCATGCCATATGCCTTCTTGACTACACTTGCCCTGGGGGCCCAGGTTCAAATCCCACCACTGCAGATAGTGAAATTGAATTCAATCTGGAATTAAAAAGTCTAATGATGACCATGAAACCATTGTCGATTGTTGTTAAAAACCCATCTGGTTCACTAATATCCTTTAGGAAAGAAATCTGCTGTCCTTACCTGGTCTGGCCTACATGTGACACCAGACCCACAGGAATGTGATTAACTCTTAACTGTCCCCCTCAAGGGCAATTGGGATGGGCAATAAATGCTGGCATGTCCCATGAACTAAATTTTAAAAAACTGACTGAGTGCGGGTCATACAGACCCATCTCGCTGCTCAATGTGGAAGCGAAAATCCTGCCCAAAATCCTGGCCAGGCGACTGGAGAACTGCATAACAGGAGTGGTCGCAAAGGACCTGACAGGCTTTGTCAAGAGTAGGCAGCTAACATCGAACACAGGCGCCTGCTGAATGAGATACTGACCCCCATCACAAGAGAACGCCAGAGGTGATCATCTCCCTGGGCACAAAAAAGGCCTTTGACAGAGTCGAGTGGAAGTACCTCATTGAGGTACTGGAGCAGTGTGGGATTGGTTCAGGGTTCACCGCCAGGGTGAAACTTCTGTGCAGCACTCCCAAGGTGAGTGTGCGGACTAACACCACCAGCTCTAAATACTTCCAGCTGCACAGGAGCACAAGACAGGGAAGCCTGCTGTCCCGCTTCTGTTCGCCCCAGCAACCAAGCCACTGGTGATCGTCCTCAGAGCAATTAAATGGATTTGATTGGGACTTTAATGGGGTGGTTGGGAAGGGTTGGTTTGAGATGTGTTGTAGTTTGTATTTGTTGTATGTTTGGGACCCGGGGAGTATTGTAAGGGTGTTGGGTTTTGTTTACTCTTCTGTAGCCGGGACAGGCCGGGGAGCATTTTCTCGTTGTTCTTTGAGTGTACACCCTGGGTGGGGGTTACCTGAGCGGCTGGTGGCGCCGTGATTAGCACTGTTACATACTGCACTGAGGACCCGGGTTCAATCCCTGCCCCGGGTCACTGTCCATGTGGAGTTTGCACATTCTCCCCGTGTCTGCGCGGGTCTCACGGCCACAACCCAAAGATGTGCAGTGTAGGTGAATTGGCCACGCTCAATTGCCCCTTAATTGGAAAAAAATAATTGGATATTCTAAATTTATAGGGGTTGGTTTAGCACAGTGGGCTAAACAGCTGGCTTGTAATGCAGAACAAGGCCAGCAGCGCAGGTTCAATTCCCATACCGGCCTCCCCGAACAGGCGCCGGAATGTGGCGACCAGGGGCTTTTCACAGTAACTTTGTTGAAGCCTACTTGTGACAATAAGTGATTATTATTATTATTACCTTTGCTAGCTATAGAGTTTTAACTAGTGAATGGGAGTGAGGTTGGGGGTTGGGGCTGGGGCTTGTTGGACTTGTTTGGTCAAGGTTCTGTGAGCCCATCTTGTTTGTTTGGTAGGGGGAGTGGAGCAGAGAGGAGGGAGTCCCTTTTTCTGGTCAGCTCCTTTCAGGTGTTTGGGGGGGAAAGGGGGAGTGGGTTGAGGGGGTGGGGGAGGAATCTGAGGGGACTAAGGGCTTTTCTTTGTGTCGCATTGAGCGGGGGTTGCTGGCTGACAACCTTTGTCTTCTATCTTTAGGAATTGGTCAGTCAATAGTTCGGGGGTGGGGGTGGGTGGTAAGGGGTTTTGTGGTTTGGGCTTTTTTTCTTTCAAGGGTTGGGGTTTTGTATGTATTTGTTTATATTGTGTTTTATAAAATGAAAACTTCAATTAAAATGTTATTTTTTAAAAAATAGCTGCGTTTTTAAGACCTGTTGATATATAAGTTTGACTTCCATCAGTAATGTATAAAATGACTTGCGTCCGCAAAACCTTTTGATGACGATCTGTGGCTCAAATAAAGGAAAATCATAGAAGCATAGAATTTACAGTGCAGAAAAGGTTGGGAACCGCTGCTCTCGGAAGTTTCCATGTAAGGGTTTACCTGGCAATTACACAGATGTGTTAACTTCCTCTGGACAATTGCTTGGACTGGGAACCATCTGACAGAAGTGGTTATATCACTAACTTCAGATGGTTCTACCAGTTTTACACTGATAGTTACACTGAAGGGGTTAGAGGAAAAGAATCACTTCTAACTCCGGAGTAACTATTTGAAAAATCCAGAAAAAGCCTTGCATGGGACACTCCCCACACACACACGACTAGACCAGATCCTCCCAGCCTGATTTCCCCTTCCCAGCCCAAACAACCCCCCACTTCCCGACCCGCTCCCGGTGCGACCTGGTGTGCCCCCCCCCCCCCAAGTGTGACCCGGTCCAAACCCTCCCTCCCGTACTGACCCCCCCTTTCCGGCCATTCCCCTCCTCTGAGGTCCCCTCTCCTTCCCCCCCCCCCCCCGCCCCGCCCCCGTGGTTGTCCCCCACCCCCATCTCTCTGGGCCCTCCCCACCCCCCCCCAACCTGCCACCCCCTATCCCCGAGCCGACCCCCCCCCCCCCCCCACCCCCCTCCCCCATTTCTCCGGTCTGATCCAACCCTCCATCTCTGGTCCAGTCCGACCCTCCCCCCTTCAGTCTCACCCAGAGAGGGATTTTGAATCCCGGCTGGAAATTGGCACTCTTAGGAAGTTACGGGGTAATGTTGAGTCCAGAAGGCTGTAACGCACCTAATTGGAAGATGAGGCATTGTTCTTTCCATTTATGCTGGGAGCCTTGCAGCAGGCCAAGACATATACAAATGATAGAAATGCTAAGTGACCGGAGGTTGGAGTCATGCTTGCAGAAGGAACAAAGATGTTCCGCAAAGTGATCACCATTCTGCGTTTAGTCTCCCCAGTGTAGAAGTGATCGTATTGGGAGCAATGAATATGATAAGACAGAATTAGGCCATTTCGTCCATCGGATCTGCTCCATCACTCAATCATGGCTGAGAGTTTGTTTCATACGGAAAGCAATTGGTTAAAAACTACTTTACTCAAAATAGCAATGACAATTCAAAATACAAGACAGTGAGAACAATTTCAATAGGTTCTAATTTGTTTTTCTTTGTTAAAAAAAGTCTACAGCAAACATGGAAACAAATCTCTGAAATTTTTCTCCTCCCCATTCTCCTGATTTCTCCCCTTCGCCCCGATCCCCTTATTGACCAAATTGAAGGAGGTGCAAGTGAAACATTGCCTCACCTGAAAGGAGTGTTTGGATCCTCGGACCGTGAGGAGGGAGAAGGTAAATGGCCAGGTGTTGCACCTTCTGCAATTGCATGGGAAGGTGCCGTGAGAAGAGAATGAAGGGTTGGAGTGATGGCGGAGTAGGCCATGGTGTCACTGAGGAGCAGGGGGGGTGATGGGAATATGTGTTTATTGATAGCATCATGCTGGTGTTGGTGGAAATGGCAGAGGATGATGATCCTTTGAATGTAAAGGCTGATGGGATGAAAAGTGAGGACAAGGGTGGTCTTATCATGGTTCTGGGAGGGAGGGGATGAGGTGGGGAAAGAGGTGTCGCACATTGTTGAGTACCCTGTCAACGAGATGGTGGGTGGGTGGGGGTTGGGGCGGGTGGGGGGGGGGGGTTGGATAGCTCCTTAAGGGAGCTAGTATGGGTGTGATAGGCAAAATAGCCTCCTGTTCTGTAATTATCCTATTTCTAACAATATGGAATAAGGTACCAATATTTTTACAAATGTTGAAATCTTCAACAAACATTTGCTCTACTTGTAAATTGGCATTTCTACATTTTTTAACCCAGAAATATCCTGTCATTGTTGCAGATGCAATTGTTTCTTGTTGACATCTGATCCACTCCCTTTGAATAAGCTGGAAACAGAGGCGGTGCTGGTGGATCATCAGAGGAGGAGAAACAGAGAGAAAGGCAACTTTCTTCAGGTGTTATACTGACCGTTATATTACATCAGAGTTCTCTGCGCGATACAATTCTTTCCACATGGCAGCAAAGCGAGTGGTGGAAGAACAGGAATTGGAAAGATTCATGCAGAAAGTAGGGTAGCACGGTAGCAGAGTGGTTAGCACAGTTGCTTCATAGCTCCAGGGTCCCAGGTTCGATTTCCGGCTTGGGTCACTGTCTGTGCGGAGCTTGCACGTTCCCCCCGTGTGTGCGTGGGTTTCCTCCGGGTGCTCCGGTTTCCTCCCACAGTCCAAAGATGTGCAGGTTAGGTGGATTGGCCATAATAAATTGCCCTTAGTGTCCAAAAAAAGGTGGGATGTGGTTACAGGGATATGGTGGAGCCATTCTATGATTCTAGTTCTTTTCTTCTCAACATCAATGATTGGCAGTGCAAAGCCTGTGCGAATATGAATTGAGTGAAAAAGATCAGAGTGCAACAACATTGCAAAGTATGCCAAACTAGAAGATAGGGCGGGATACACAGATATAGATTTAATGAAAGAGAAATCCTAATGAGGTGCGCACTTGTGAGTAAACACAGCTGTTTCTGCCTGAAATAATCAGAGCACATAATATGCTGTTACTGGCAACTCTGAAATGGGTGGTAATGCAAATAGATAATGGTTATCACTTTTTGGCTGATATAAGCAGCTGGGTGTTTCGAGTGTGGATGTTGTCAGTAGTGGAGCCTGTATAGGTGATCGAGGATTAAGAATAGCAATGCAATGCTAATGGGAAATGGACAGCAATGTGTCTTGTACATTATGTCCAATAACAATGAGAATCAGGCATGAATGAGTTGAATGGGATGTGGAATATTAATGACTAAGTAAAACATGTTAACCTCCTTCAGGAAAAAATGTTTAATGAAGGTGCTACGATTTTCAAATGCTGAACCTGGCTGAAACGGGAATGCAAAAGGCCAGAATTGGAGGAGCACAAAGATCAAGATGTCATCAGGTCAGAGGTCAATATGAGTTAGTGAGCACAGGGGTGATGGGGAAATGGGATTTGGTGTGAAGGAGGGTAAGGGCTGAAGAAGTACCTAAAGCGGTGCAGTGGACAGTGTTGCTGAAGGGATTTGGGGCAATTTTGTTTTGCACAAGTGAATAGAAAGGTTCCTTAAAGAGACAGCTCACCTAGTAAGTGAAATGTATCAGAATAAAAAGTGAAATATTTGAGAACCTGGTTTACCAAGCAGCCTACCTGCATTGGTCTTTCATGCATTGTGTTGGCCTGACTACTGACATTACAGCAGAATCCACGATAAGCAGAATGCACAAACGATAAGTAGAAATTAACGAACAAGGATTTTGGCGATACAAATGCAAAACTTCTCCACTTCCCTAAGGGTCTCCTTCCCTGACCTGCACCCAGGTCAGGGTTTTTATACAAAATGGGGCTCTCCTTGTTAAGGGGAAACGCCGCACCCTTAAAGGGGAAGTTCATATTCCAGCGAAGTCATGGAAAACCGTACGATTCTGATCCCGGGACCTCCATTGAGGTTATAACAATTGCCCTCCTCTGTGGCTAAGTTTCATAATGGAGCAAAACAATGTAGCTTATGGCAAGTGATGTTTGCAGAGACCTTGTGATTGCTGTCCAGTAATTTGGCTCCTGATCTGTCTGTACATCTGAAAAGCTGTTTCAAGCTGCAAGTCGTATGCACAAAAATGATCTTGGTGCTTACATGAACCTTATTGTACAAATCCTTATATTTTGTCCCACATTTGCTTCAAGGATGTCATTAGCCAGGTTTAAATGGGGCATCCACTCTATGGACGGAATTTCAATTCTAGGATCGGGACCCTGATGTCACCGTCACTTCTAGATCCTGACTCTGGACCACACGGCAACATGTGCGTGATGCAATTTAAATGTGCGAACAAGCTAATTGGCCCAGCGTTTCAGTCGGCATTCAGTTGGTAGTGGCAGAGGCAGGATGGTGGTCACATAGGAAGCAGTGTGTCCAATTAAAATGCTGAGCAGCAGCCATTGCTGAGGCCGGAGACAGATTTACAGCTCATGAGGCCTCTTGCTCACCTTCATTTCTGCCCCCCCCCCCCCCCCCCCACACAACCTCACGTTCTTCCTGACCCCACCCACCCTCGCCCCACAGAACACAATGGCGGAAGCCACGAAAATGCAGATTAATCACTGCTTTTTAACTTTAAAAACACCCTTGCATGAATAATTGCTGAATTGGAAACCCAGCTTATCACTTGGTCAATATTGTGGTGTCTGTGTCTTGAGGCGAGTAGACATGGAACTGGCTGATGAGCAATGAGATAGGAAGATCAGCTGATGACATTTGATGACATGCTGACAGAGATTTACCAGGCTGTTGCCTGGGTTGGAGGGTGTTAGTATGAAGAGAGATTGGATAGACTTGGGTTGTTTCCCTTGGAGCAGAGGAGAATGAGGGGGGACATGATTGAGGGGCATAGATAGGGTAGACAGGAACAAACCTTTCCCCTCGGTGGAGGAGTCAATGACCAGGGGGCATAGATTTCAGGTGAGGGATAGGAGGTTCAGAGGGAATGCAAGGAAAAACATTTTGCCCAGAGGGTGATGGGAGTTTGGAACAGCATGGTAGCATTGTGGATAGCACAATTGCTTCACAGCTCCAGGGTCTCAGGTTCGATTCCGGCTTGGGTCGCTGTCTGTGCGGAGTCTGCACATCCTCCCCGTGTGTGCGTGAGTTTCCTCCGGGTGCTCCGGTTTCCTCCCACAGTCCAAAGATGTGCAGGTTAGGTGGATTGGCCATGATAAATTGCCCTTCGTGTCCAAAATTGCCCTTAGTGTTGGGTGGGGTTACTGGGTTATGGGGATAGGGTGGAGGTATGGACCTTGGGTAGGGTGCTCTTTCCAAGAGCCGGTGCAGACTCGATGGGCTGAATGGCCTCCTTCTGCACTGTAAATTCTATGAAATCTATGAAAACTCGCTGCCTGAAAGGGTGGTGGAAGCAGAGATCCTCATAAAATTTAAGAACTTTTAAATGTGCACTTATGATCCCAAGGCTTACACGGCTATAGGCCAAGTGCTGGAAAATGGGATTAAAATGGTTAGGTGGTTGTTTTTGACTGGCACAGATGCGATAGGCCGAAGGGCCTTATCTGTGCTGTATCTGTTTGTGGTATTATAGGTATTACGGTACCTGACAGGCTAAAGCACCATTGGTGGAAACTGTATGCTTTCTTTGGTAGAATGTATGATAGCTCCGCTCTGATAGGCGGGGTATAAGAACCAGTGACGCCCCAGCAGCCTTCATTCTGTACCTGAGCTGCTAGGGGAAACATCTAGCTTATTAAAGCCTTCAGTTGGACTACAACCTCGCTTTAGTGGTCATTGATCGTGCATCAATTTAATAAGCAAGATTTTAAGAAGAAAGGATGAAGCTCCGAATCAGCCCGGCGTGTCTGCAACTTAGCCCCCACGCGGCGAACTCAGCGGCAATCTTTAAGCACTGGCTGGTGTGCTTTAAAGGGTATCTCGAGACGGCCGTAAACGCACCCACGGGAGAGCAGAAACTGCACGTCCTGCACTCAAGGGTGAACCCGGAGATTTACATCCTTATCGAGGAAGTGGAAGACTTTGATGCAGCAATAGAGCTGCTAAAAGGACACTATATTCGCCCGGTAAACCAGGTCTACGCCCGGCACCTGCTTGCAACAAGGCGACAAACCCCTGGGGAATCGCTGGAGGAATTCTACCGTGCACTCCTGGTGTTGGGCAGAAGCTGTGGCTGCCCGCAAGTTTCGGCAAGCGAACACACGGAACTCTTAGTCCGGGACGCTTTCGTGGCAGGTATGCTATCGTTACAAATCCGCCAGCGTCTGTTAGAAAAGGACACCCTGGGTCTCAGGGAGGCACAGGCCCTTGCAGGCTCCCTGGACGTGGCCTCCAGGTACGCCCGTGCTCACGTTCCCGACTGCGCGGCAGCCCCCTGGGCAGCGTGGAACCCCTCCGCGGCCGACCCCGAGACTTCCCCCATTCCCCCACAGGCCTGCACTGCAAGGTGGCCTGGCAACCCCGAGGGGCCCCGCTGCTACTTTTGCGGGCAGGCAAAGCACCCCCGTCAGCGATGCCCGGCCTGCGCATCCACCTGCAAGGGATGCGGCAAAAAGGGCCATTTTGTGGGGGTATGCCAGGCCTGGGCGGTTGCCGCGGTCTCCATCAGCGAATGCGGACCGCAACCACTAACTTCTCCATGGGCCCCGTGCGGCCAGCGGTCGCCGCCATCTTCATATCCCAGGGCCACGTGCGGATCCCGGGTGCCGCCATCTTGTTCCGCGGAGGGATGGGTGGCGCCATTTTGTCCACCCCCAGCCATGTGCGACCAATGGGAGACGCCATCTTGGATGAACCCCAAGGACCCCAGCTCGGCTAACCACGCACTGCCCGAAGAGAACTCTCAACTGCTGCGATTAGCCTCGATGACTCTGGATCAGTCTCGGCCTCGAACACTCTCAACTGCTACGACAACCATATTCATCAACGGGCACAAGATGAGCTGACTAATCAACTCTGGGAGCACGGAGAGCTTCATACACCCTGACACGGTAAGGCGCTGTTCTCTCCTCATCCACCCCATTAATCAAAAAATCTCCCTGGCTTCTGGTTCACACTCAGTGGAGATAAAGGGGTTCTGTGTGGCAAATCTCACAGTCCAGGGAAGGGAGTTCAAAGGTTTCCGTCTCTACGTCCTTCCCCACCTCTGCGCGGCTACAGTCCTGGGTTTAGACTTCCAGTGTAACCTTCAAAGTCTGACTTTCCAATTCGGCGGCCCTATACCCCCGCTTACTGTCTGCGGCCTTGCGACCCTTAAGGTCGACCCGCCTTCCCTGTTTGCGAACCTCACCCCAGATTGCAAACCCGTCGCCACCAGGAGCAGACGGTACAGTGCCCAGGACCAGATCTTTATTAGGTCAGAGGTGCAAAGGCCACTGAGGGAAGGGGTCATTGAAGCTAGCAACAGTCCCTGGAGAGCTCAAGTAGTGGTGGTAAAGACCGGGGAGAAGCATAGGATGGTCATCGACTACAGTCAGACCATCAACAGGTTTACGCAACTGGACGCGTACCCTCTCCCCCGCATATCCGACCTGGTAAACAGGATCGCGCATTATAAGGTCTTCTCTACAGTGGACCTCCAGTCCGCCTACCCCACCAGCTCCCCATCCGCACTAGTGACCACAAATACACTGCCTTCGAGGCAGATGGGCGGCTCTATCACTTCTCAAGGGTTCCCTTCGATGTCACTAACGGGGTCTCGGTCTTCCAGCGCGACATGGACCGAATGGTTGACCGGTACAGTTTACGGGCAACATTCCCGTATCTCGATAATGTCACCATCTGCGGCCACGACCAGCAGGACCACGACACCAACCTCCGAAAATTTCTCCAGACCGCTAAAATCCTTAACCTTACGTACAACAAGGATAAATGCGTGTTTAGCACCGACCGTCTAGCCATCCTCGGCTACGTAGTGCAAAATGGAGTTATAGGCCCTGACCCTGAACGCATGCGCCCCCTTATGGAGTTCCCCCTCCCTCACTGCCCCAAGGCCCTGAAACATTGCCTAGGGTTTTTAGCTACTATGCCCAGTGGGTCCCCAACTACGCAGACAAGGCCCGACCCCTGATCCAATCCATAGCTTTTCCCCTGTCGATGGAGGCCCGCCAGGCCTTCAACCGCATCAAAGCAGACATTGCAAAGGCCATGATGCACGCCATCGATGAGTCCCTCCCCTTCCAGGTGGAGAGCGATGTGCCCGACGTAGCTCTGGCGGCCTCCCTCAACCAAGCGGGCAGACCCGTGGCCTTCTTCTCTCGTACCCTCCATGCTTCCGAAATCCGCCACTCCTCAGTCGAAAAGGAGGCGCAGGCCATAGTAGAAGCTGTGCGACATTGGAGGCATTACCTGGCCGGCAGGAGATTTACTCTCCTCACTGACCAATGGTCGGGTGCTTTCACGTTCGATAATGCACAGCGGGGCAAGATAAAAAACGATAAGATCTTGCGTTGGAGGATCGAACTCTCCACCTACAACTACGAGATCTTGTATCGTCCCGGGAAGCTAAACGAGCCTCCCGATGCCCTGTCCCGCGGCACATGTGCCACCGCACAAGTGGATCGCCTCCGAGCCCTCCACAAGGACCTCAGCCACCCGGGGGTCACTCGCTTTTTCCATTTTGTCAAGACCCGCAACCTGCCCTACTCCATCGAGGAGGTCAGCACAGCCACCAGGGACTGCCAAATCTGCACGGAGTGCAAACCGCACTTCTACCGGCCAGAGAAAGCGCACCTGATAAAGGCTTCCCATTCCTTTGAAAGCCTCAGCATGGACTTCAAAGGCCCCCTCCCCTCCACTGACCACAACACGTACTTCCTGAACGTGATTGACGAGTACTCCCGGTTCCCATTTGCCATCCCCTGCCCTGACATGACCGCAACCACCGCCATCAAGGCCCTCCATAGCATCTTTGCACTGTTCGGGTTCCCCGCTTACATACATAGTGATAGGGGGTCCTCCTTTATGAGCGAAGAACTGTGTCAATTCCTGCTCAGCAAGGGCATCGCCTCGAGCAGGACGACCAGTTACAACCCCCGGGGTAACGGACAGGTAGAGAGGGAGAACGGAACGGTCTGGAAGACCGTCCTACTGGCCCTACGGTCCAGGAACCTCCCAGTCTCCTGCTGGCAAGAAGTCCTCCCGATGCCCTCCACTCCATCCGGTCACTGCTTTGTACGACCACCAATCAGACACTTCACGAACATCTCCTTGTCTTCCCCAGGAAGTTCTCCTCAGGGACCTCGCTCACGACCTGGCTGGCGGCTCCCGGACCCATCCTGCTCCGAAAACACGTGCGGGCGCACAAGTCGGGCCTGTTGGTCGAGAGGGTCCATCTGCTCCATGCTAACCCCCAGTACGCCTACGTGGCGTACCCCGACGGCCAACAAGATACGATCTCCCTACGGGACCTGGCACCCACCGGAACCCCACGCACATTCCAGCCGCCAGTCCCACCCTCCCCTCCACCGCAGCACCTTACAGGAGGATCGGTCCTTCCGCCGGCCCCGTCTAGGCTCCCCCACCCACCGACGCCCCCCGCAGGCGCTCCCTTCCCAGGTCAACCGTTTTCCCCACCAGCGGCGTCTAGGGGTGCCGAAGCTGCCATGGAGATCGAAGCCACGCTCCCGGAGTCACAGACGCCCAAGCCTCCACCGGAGTCACCACCGAAGCTCCGATGATCGCAGAGGACGACCAGGGCCCCCGATCGACTGATTGCTTCATTTTAATTGTAATCTGTAAATATAAACCATCAAATATACATAGCTATCAGAATTGTAAATAGTTACTAAACACTGTACGGAGGTATTACGGTACCTCCATAACTAATTATACCATGTTGCCATGTTTTGTAGTTTCAGGCCACCACCCCCGCTGGACTCTTTTTTAACAGGGGGTGAATGTGGTATTATAGGTATTACGGTACCTGACAGGCTAAAGCACCATTGGTGGAAACTGTATGTTTTCTATTGGTAGAATGTATGATACCTCTGCCCTGATAGGCAGGGTATAAGAACCCGTGCTGCCCCAGCAGCCTTCATTCTGTACGTGAGCTGCTGGGGGAAACATCTAGCTTAGTAAAGCCTACAACGTCGCTTTAGTGGTCATTGATCGTGCATCACTGTTGTTCATTTTGGAAGCAAAAACAGGAAGGCAGATTACTACCTGAATGGTTGTAAATTGGGAAGGGGAGTGTGCAGCGGGAACTGGGTGTCCTTGAGCACCAGTCGCTGAAGGTAAGCAAGTAGATGCAGCAGGTGGTAAAGAAGGCAAATGGTATGTTGGCCTTCATTGCGAGAGGTTTTGAGTATAGAAGCAGGGATGTGTTGCTGCAATTGTACAGTGCCTTGGTGAGGCCACACTTGGGAGTATTGTGTGCAGTTTTGGTCTCCTTCTCTGAGGAAGGATGTTCTTGCTCTCGAGGGAGTGCAGCGAAGGTTTACCAGACTGATTCCAGGGATGGCGGGACTGTCATATGAGGAGAGATTGACTAGGTTGGGATTGTTCTCGCTGGAGTTCAGAAGAATGAGGGGGGGAATCTCATAGAGACTTATAAAATTCTAACAGGACTAGACAGGGTAGATGCAGGGAAGATGTTCCCAATGATAGGTGTGTCCAGAACCAGGGGTCACAGCATGCGGATTCAAAGTAAACCATTTTGGACAGAGAGGAGGAGACATTTCTTCACACAAAGAGCGGTGAGTCTGTGGAATTCATTACCACAGGAAGTAGTTGATGCTAAAACTTTGAATATATTCAAGAGGCGGCTGGGTATAGCACTTGGGGAGAATGGGATCAAAGGCAATGCTGAGAAAGCAGGATTAGGCTATTGAGTTGGATGATCAGCCAGGATCGTGATGAATGGCGGAGCAGGCTCGAAGGGCTAAAAGGCCTCCTCCTGCTCCTATCTTCTATGTATCTATGATTCAAAGACTCTATGACATCACTGCAGTGCAAACAATGCAGGACAGAATCAGCCAGTCCAATGCAGAACAAATACTCCAAACACCAAAATGTATATGCTGCCATTCAGTATATTTCAGAGTCTCATTCAGCTTCAAAAATAAAGTTTACTTCCTTACTTCCTCTCACAAAACTCAAGACGTTATTGCCATAAATCACGTGAGTGGAGTGCCCAGTGAGTCCAATCCATATCATTGCCTCTATCTGGCAGGATTCCATTCTATGTCCTTGAGGAGACTTTCTGAAGACCAGTCTTGAGAGCGATGGTGGTTAAAACTATCAGCACGTGGCCAGCTGCAGCCATTATATCAGACCAGCAATGGTCCATTTTGACAAACAGAATTTAAACAAGAGAATATGGAAGACGAATAAACTTTTAAGATTAACCTGCTTCATCCCTTGTTGGCAAGGCAATTTAGATAGCTTTTTTCTTCACATTTTATTCACAAAATCATCAATACATCATCGTAGGTAAAATCCTGTAAAGACGCACTTTCAATTGTTAAAATTGCTGAATTTAGTTATTGTAACGTGTAACAAGATACAGTGAAAAGTATTGTTCTGCGTACAGTCCAGACAGATCATTCCATACATGAAAAAAATACATAGGACAAACATAAATACACAACGTAAATACATAGACACAGGCATTGGGTGAAGCATGCAGAAGTGTAGTACTCAGTGGAGAAGATGCGTGAAGAGATCAGATCAGTCCATAAGAGGATCATTTAGGAGTCTGGTAACAGCAGGGAAGAAGCTGTTTTTGAATCTGTTAGTGCTTGTTCTCAGACTTTTGTATCTCCTTGTATCTTTCATCTCCGATGGAAGAAGTTGGAAGAGTGAACTACCCGGGTGGGAGAGGTCTTTGATTATGCTGCCCACTTTCCCAAGACAGCAGGAGGTGTAGACCGAGTCAATGGATGGGAGGCGGGTTCGTGTGAATGACTGGGCTGTGTTCACGGCTCTTTGTAGTTTCTTAGGGTCTTGGGCCGAGCAGTTGCTACACCAGGCAGTGATGCAGCCAGATAGGATGCTTTCTATGGTGCATCTGTAAAAGTTCTTCAGAATCAATGTGGACATGCTGAATTTCCTTAGTTTCCTGAGAAAGTATAGGTGCTGTTGTCCCCCAAGCTTCGGACAGGCCCAAAACATGTGGAAATGATTCGCGGACCCACCCACTCACCACCCACACCTATCCTCCAGCCCTTCAAAAAACCGGCTCAGCCTGGCCACAGTCATATGTGCCCTGTGGACCACCTTGAACTGAATAAGGCTAAGCCTAGCACACAACGAGGATGCGTTCACCCTCCCCAAAGTCTCCTCCCACACCCCAGCCTCCACCTCCCTCCCCAACTCTTCCTCCCACTTTCGCTTCACTACCCCTATCGGGGCTCCCTCCCAGTCCATCAACTCCTTATAATTTTCCAACGCTTTACCCTCACCTATCCCTATTTTCAACGCCACCTTGTCCTGTAGCCCCTGGGGCGGCAGGTGGGGAAAGACGGTACCTGCTTCCTGACAAAATCCTTCACCTGTAAATACCGGACCCCATTCCCGGCGGGCAACTCAAATTCCTCCACCAACCCCTCCAAGCTCTGAAAGCTTCCCCCATTGAATAGGTTCCCAAACCGTTCAATTCCTGCCCGTTCTGAGAGGTATGTCTAGCGTTAAGTTCGTCCAGCTTGTTTTCGATCACTTGGACATTTGCCAGGTGTATGCTGGAGAAGAAGACTTGAAACCCCACTGTTTTAGTCTCACCTGCAGACCGCCGCCTTTCCCTCGCTTCCCTCGCAGCTGCTTCTGGGTGGTCCCGGGATCTGGTGGCAGTGGTCTCGCCTTATGAAAGATAGGTGTTTGCATCTGACGGGGGCCAGGGCGCTGGGGATCTCGTCTGGCAGTGTCCCAGATGCTGGTTGCGATTTTGGGGTTGCCGGGGGAAGAGCATGTTTGCGATCCGGTCGGACCCTGGGGATTCGCGAGTATGGGTGTACCTTTCGCTGTGTTCGGGTCCTCGCATGGGGTCTCCGCCGTTTTGGGGGTCTTTATTCCGGGTTTGGGTCGCAGGCAGGGTCTTCCTGGGTCAGGTTGGACCGGGTCCCGTGTTCGGTTCCAGCATTGGTGGACTTGTCGGGTGCTCCTGGAATTGGGCCTTGGAGTAGGTCTGGTTGGACCTCCATGTCGATTCTTCTTCCTTCCATCCTCCGGTAAGTCGGGGCCCTAGGCGTGCCTCTGTGCGTCGGGTTGCTGAGTGAGCCTCTCTGGGTTGGGATAGGTCTCGTGGTCGGTGGCCGGGTCGGGCATTCCGGCGGCTGAATTGGATGGCCCAGGTGCTGGCATCTCTTCTAAGGCCTGGTCGGATGCTCCGAGAGCCGAGGTCGGGGTTGGACATCCAGGTTGGGCCTCATTCACTTCCAGGTCGAGGCCAGGGTCAGGCTGTTGGAGGAATTCTGCCGGGACAAGTCTGGTTGGGTCATCTGTGCCAGTCCACGGGCATCTGAGTATCTTCAGACCTGCAAGAGAACATAAAAGAGAAAGGTTAGAGATGGTATTAGTGTCAGAATTAAGTTTTAAGTTTTAGTGCGGTTATTTTTTTTTCTTTTTAAAAATAAATTTAGAGTACCCAATTCACTTTTTCCATTTAAGGGGCAATTTAGCGTGGCCAATCCACCTACTCTGCACATCTTTGGGTTGTGGAGGTGAAATCCACGCAAATACGGGGAGAATGCGGGTTAGTGCGGTTATAAGAGTTGTACGAAGAGGATCTGAGTGAGAGAGCTCACTCCAGCGCCATCTTGCTTTTCATCCCTGACTCATTGCAAATCATTTTCAACTCTTTTCAAAACAGAGAAAAATCGTTCATTGGAGGCATTTGTGACAAGTTTGCTAAAAATATTTTCAGAATGGTTTCCACGTTTGGAAAAGTTGCCTGTAAGCCATCACATACAAGTCTGCACAAATCAGCTGGTGATCTCGAAGCACAGAGCTCATCATTAACAATTAAATTAATGAATTATTTCACTTCACCTTCAAAAATATTTGTGTCTATGTCCTCCCAGTAGAATTTCTTAATTTCTTACTGCAGTAGATTTGACCATTTTCATCCAAACGTCTGTCAAAAAACACGCAAAATAAATCAACAGTTTTCTCCAGAGATTCACTTCCACTCTGCAATTGCATCATTATTGTGTTACAAATAACAATGGCAGTCTCAACGATGAACTTCCCTTTCCCTTTTAAAATGATTTCATTGTCGCTAGTTACATTGAAAAATAACTTCCTGTATCTTGTAGACTTCTCAACTTCAGAGGGTCCTAATTTTTTGTTAATGTAGTGCCTCTGCTTCCACCGAGCTATAGTCATTTTGAACTTCCATGACAAAAGTTTTAACTGAGGCTAACAAATAAAGTTGTATGAACATTTTTCAGTGATTTTCTGATGGCATTAATTCTTTGAAGTAAATGGTTTCACAAAACAGTAAAAATAGCAATATCCAACTTCTCGGCTAAGGATTTTGCTTCAGCTTTCACATGTGGTTTTTCTGAATTTGATGCGGTTACGTCTAATAAGGTTTCCTTTATATCAGCAAAGTTAATTTTCAAAGACAAAACAGCATCTGGATGAGTGGACCATCTGGTGTTACAAATTATTTTGACTGTCAAATGTTTTCCACTTTCCTGCTCTAAGTGTGGGTGCAACATTTTCCACTGACACGCACATTTTGAACAAAGTCAAAAAAAATGTATAGCTCCCCCACAGAATTCAGCTGCAGCATTGCAGATTCAATTTAAGGAGTGACTGGAACATGGGATGAATACAGCACAGGGGCTTGCATTGTTCAACCTTTCCTGTGGACATGAATATTTTCCTGCCATATTTGCGGCATTATCGAAGCTGTGCCCACGACAGTGTTTTGATGTCCAAACCTAAATTTGCAATGATTTCCAAAACTGTTGTCTTCAGACACTGATAAGTGTGGGACTATAGCTGGACAAAACAGCTTCACCATCGCTGGTCACATATCTTAAAATGAATGTTAATTGGTCCACATGACTCGCATTTGGTGTTGAGTGAATTATTATGGAATAGGATTTGGTATCTTTTACTTCATTATGAATTGGTTCCTGAGCCGCTCTGCCATTATAGTGATGAAGTTATCATAGGTTTGGTGCATTAAAAAGTTGGTCTTCCCTGAGCCACAATATTGACAACTTCTGTTGTCATTTCAGAGTTGACGTCGCATTCAACTTTTTCAAGCAATGTGGTTTCTCCGGAAATCGGCAAGTCTAAGTAATCTGATAATTCACCCATACTTGTGGATGAGGCTGAATGTGCAGTTTGTGCATTATTTGATAATTCGTAGTTTTTAAAGTAAAATGACAAACTCTTTTTGCCCAGCTTTGTCCTCTTGCCTCGCCTTCAATTTTCTGTTTTTTTGATGCCAGATTGACAGTGTCGCTTCAGATTGCTAAAGAAGCTGATTTTGATTTTAATGAAGTGTCTGAATGAGCAGGCGTTTACACAGTCAATCCCACGTTTTTGTCAGCTTCAGTTCAAGCTCTGCAAAAACTGGATTCATCCTTTAACTATGAAGCTGTGATTCTGGATTTCAAACAGCACTCATTCTGCTCTTCTCCTGCCCATTCCCTCCTCACAAACTCACAAACTCTCCCTCCCCGTGGACCCCCTACCCCATCACACACTTTCCTCCCTCCACGCACTCACACTCTTCCCTCCCCTCCCTCCCAAACCCCATTCCCTCACAGTCTCTCCCACAATCTCCATTCTCACAATCTCACTCACTTTGCTTGCCTGGGGTCTTCAAGGCAGCTCCTGCCTCACTTGTCATCCCCTCGTGGCTCAAGTTTGATTCGGGGGTGTGGTGTTCTTTGTGTAGTTAAATTCAGGATGGTTGGCATAGTGTTCACAAAGACCACAAATAGCGTATAAATTGAACAAAGCTATAAATTTATTAACACTACTTAATTGGATTTGACACTTACTCCTATATAATACACAGTTGATAATAAACATACAATCTACACTCATCTACTTCTAATATCTACACTATTACATTAACTATGATCTGCTCTCATACACATTATCTTTCCTTCAGTCTGTACTCTAGTTATCTCCTTAACATCTCTCCCCACAAGGATTAGCATCAATGCCTTATATCAGCGTTTTTCAAACTTTTTTTCCGAGGACCCATTTTTACCAACCTGCCAACCTTCGGGACCCGACCTGGCCGGCCTTCCCGACCAAGGCCAGTCGGCCTTCGCGACCCACGCCAGCCAACCTTCGCGACCCACGCCAACCGACCTTCGTGACCCACATTTTCTCTTACCTTGTTTGCTGCAACAAAATGGAGGAAATGGTTTTGGGTCCCTTTGGCCCTCGTACACGCTCCTCCAATGGAACCTGTTGGATGAAGGTGAAGCCTTCCGGTGTCGGAAAGTATGGAGTCTCCATCTGTCCAAAGTTAATCTCCACAGCACAATTGTGGCACAGAACATGCGGAAATAAGACTCTGTCAGCGAGACTGTCATTTCCCAATCTGAAATGCGACACCCAGATCCTGACCATTCTTGGAGTAAGAGACTTCCACTTTATCAGCATCAAAGTTCAGAAAGCAACCAATCACATCATTCTCCCCGAACATTTTGCAGCCGGACTTTAACAAAGCCGGCTGCTGCGGCCTTCAAAAAGGCTGCGAGCATATTAAAAAAAATGTGGCTGCACTGCGCATGCGTGCCCGCTCATCGGTGCACGGCCGCATTTGTTTTATATGCTCACAGCCATGTTGAAGGCCGCAGCAGCCGGCATTGTTAAAAGCCGGCTGCTGCTGCTGTTGCGTGCGGATTTGCGCAATTGGGAGCGCCACGACGGATAGCTCCGCGACCCTCCCGACGTTCGGCCATGACCCACCCGCGGGTTGCACCCCCGACTTTGAAAATGCCTGTCTCATATAGTTGAAGCTCTAGCTTCCTCTAGTGGTTGATTTAGACATTTCATTAACACTTACATTTAATGTCACGGGGGGGTCATGCCTCGCGCCTCGTTGTTGCTGGCCTGCACTTGATCAAATCCAAAGCTGCTCGCCTCGCCTTCCCAACGGCTGACCTCACCTCATGGTGGCTTGATTTTGGTGCCTCGCTGTTAATGGCCTGCACTGGGTCAACTTGCAAACCTGCTCGCCTCACCTGGTCCGCTTAGCAGCAGACCTCACCTCGTGGTGGTTCTTGGTGCGTCGCTCGCCTGCCCTGAGCCCTGGGTCAAGTCGCCTGCTCATCTCGCTCAGCGGCTTTCGGTGACTTGTGCCACGCATGTCATGATATTCAAACATACATCATAACACATACATAATGATAGACAGACCAACAGACCAATTAGCACACATAACACGACAGCCAATCACAGACAAGAGCAGACACAGTATAAGACAAGAAACACGACACTTCCTGGCCAGTCCATCTGGAGACAGCACAGGGCCAGGACCTCATTAGCAAGACACTCACGCAGTCACAACGTGCTGAGTACCAAGTATGATGTATAAATAGTTGGTTGGAATAAAACTGCGTTGTACCAATCGCAACCGTGTTGGTTCGTCTGTACCTCAGAGCACCCAACACCTCATGATACCAGGAGTGAATCGATACCTACCGGCAAATCTGCCATCCTGAGCCATGGACACCCTCAACAAACCGCAGCCGTTGCAAGTCGCTGGGAACCTGGGCACAAATTGGAAGCTCTTCAAGCAGCGATTCGAACTCTTCATGCAAGCCAATGAAAAACAGGGCGCCTCGGACGAAACAAAGATTGCCATGCTCCTCACTACCGCAGGTCAGCATGCCATCGATGTCTACAACTCCTTGGTGTTCGCGGAAGGCGAGAACAAAGCTAAATATGACACGGTCCTCCTCAAGCTCGACAAGCACTTCAATGTTGAGGTCAACGAAAGCTTTGAGAGGTATGTCTTTCAGCAGCGCCTGCAAGGTAAGGATGAGCTCTTTCAGTCCTTCCTGACGCACCTCCGCATACTCGCGCAGTCCTGCGGTTACGGCACCACCTCAGAGTCCATGATCTGGGACCAGATCATTTTTGGCGTTGCCTCCAGTGGCCTACGCCAGCAGCTTCTAAAAATTAAAGGCCTGTGTCCTGCATGAAAATGCGACCAGCCGCTATGCCCAATTTCAGACGACCGAATCGGCACGGATGGGGTCCCACACGATCGAATCGGCAAGCCAGGCCGCCCACGAGGCCGAACGCATCCAGGCAATCGAGTTTCTCCCGGCCCGCGGCCCGGACGAGGGCGGCCGTTTGGCGCGTTTTTTAAGGCCTCCCGCGTTTGTGCGCGCCAAAACCTACGGCAACACTGAGGGACATGCTGCGCAGGCGCGACCGACGCAAGACCGAACTGCGCATGCACAGTGGCGTAACGAACGCCATGACGTCATGACGTGCGGCAACTGTGGAGCTGCACATTTAAAAGGGCAATGTCCTGCAAAAACCCGACAATGCCTACACTGTGGCAAGATGGGCCATTACGCTGCCTACTGTCGAGCGGCTCAACCTGTTGATCTTCCACATCTCCGACAACCTCGCAGGAACGTGCGGACCATTCAGCCTCCACATCACGACATCCAAACCGATGACACAGATGACCAGGACATGTTCCGTGTTGCGGTCATTGATGCAAACCGGGTCAACAGCATCAATCCGGGCGATGAATGGAGTGCCACCCTAACGGTCAACTGATCGCCGATCACTTTCCGCCTGGACACTGGCGCTTCCACCAACCTCATAGCATGGTCAGCCTTTTATGCCATGAAGGTCAGACCACCAATCCAGCCATCCCGGTGCAAGGTGGTCGACTACAACGGGAACGTTATCCCGGTCATGGGATCCTGCCAGCTCCAGGTGACACACAAAACACACACGGCCACACTCTCGTTTGAGATAGTTGGCTCATCGAAGGACTCTCTGCTGGGCGCACAGGCATGTAAGGCTCTCCACCTCGTGCAACGAGTCCACTCTCTCTCTCCAGACGGCACGTCTGACTTCCCGGATGCAGAGTTCTACGCACAGCTCCAATCGCTCCTCGCCCACAACCAGGAGGCATTCGAAGGCATGGGAACACTGCCATACACCGACTGAATTCGCCTCAAACCGGACGCCATCCCGGTCGTTCCCGCACCTCACAGGGTTCCTGCGCCACTTAAAGACTGCCTCAAGCAGCAGCTGCAGGATCTCCAGGACCAAGGGGTCCTATCCAGGGTCACGGAGCCCACGCCATGGGTCAGCTCCATGGTGTGTGTCAAGAAGACCTCCAGCGAGCTCCGCATCTGTATAGACCCCAAAGACCTCAATAATAATATTATGAGGGAACATTATCCCATACCCAAACGGGAGGAGATCACCAGTGAAATGGCCCAGGCGAAGATATTCACGAAACTGGATGCTTCTA
Organism: Scyliorhinus torazame; assembly: GCF_047496885.1. Taxonomy (NCBI): domain Eukaryota; kingdom Metazoa; phylum Chordata; class Chondrichthyes; order Carcharhiniformes; family Scyliorhinidae; genus Scyliorhinus; species Scyliorhinus torazame. The sequence goes on from NC_092712.1 coordinate 76,985,540, forward strand.
AAGGATTTTGGCAGATCCAACTGGACACGTCCAGCCGAAAGCTATGTACCTTCAACACCCCTTTCGGCAGATTCTGCTACAACCGGATGACATTTGGCATCATCTCGGCATCCGCGGTCTTCCATAGAATCATGGAGCAGATGATGGAAGGCATCGAAGGGGTGCGCGTATATATGGACGATGTCATCATCTGGTCCACCACACCGCAGGAGCACATACATCGTCTCCAACGCGATTTTGCCCGCAAACGTGAAAACGGCCTGCGCCTCAACCGAGCCAAGTGCTCCTTTGGTCAGACCGAGTTGAAGTTCCTGGGGGACCATATCTCCCGGTCAGGGGTCCGTCCGGATGCAGACAAGGTGAGCGCCATCACAGCCATGCCGCAGCCGGCCGACAAGAAGGCTGTCCTACGCTTCCTTGGCATGGTCAACTTCCTGGGGAAGTTCATTCCCAACCTTGCCTCCCACACGACGACTCTGCGCCACCTCGTCAAAAAATCCACAGAGTTCCACTGGCAACACACACACCAGCTGGAATGGGAGGAGCTCAAACGCAAACTCACTACGGCACCAGTGTTGGCGTTTTTTGACACGTCTCGTGCCACCAAAATCTCAACTGATGCCAGCCAATCCGGCATTGGAGCAGTGCTCCTGCAGAGGGATGACACGGCATCATGGGCCCCAGTGGCCTATGCATCGCGGGCCATGACCCCCACAGAGCAGCGCTACGCGCAAATCGAAAAAGAATGCCTGGGCTTGCTAACCAGTTTAGACAAGTTCCACGATTACGTCTATGGTCTTCCACGGTTCACGGTCGAAACTGACCACCGCCCCCTGGTCAGCATAATAAACAAGGACCTGAACGAGATGACCCCTCGCCTCCAGTGCATCCTACTTAAACTCAGGAGGTACGACTTCCAACTGGTCTACACTCCAGGGAAGGACCTCATCGTGGCGGATGCCCTATCCAGAGCAGTGAGCACGCCGCCAGATGCGGAGGGGTTCGTATGTCAGGTCGAGGCACAGGTGGCTTTTACAGCAGCAAATCTGCCAGCTGACGACTCCAGTCTGGCCCGCATCCGCTGAGAGACAGCGGCCGACCCCCTTCTACAACGTGTAATGCGCCACATGACGGGAGGATGGCTCAAAGGGCAGTGCCCGCAGTTCTACAATGTACGATTGTGATTCCGCACAGCATGCGCCAGCTGGTTCTCGATCAACTACACAAAGGCCACTTCTGGGTCGAGAAGTGCAGACGGAGGGCTCGAGGGGCGGTATACTGGCCGGGCATCAGTGACGATATTGCCAACATGGTGCTCAACTGTACAACCTGCCAAAGGTTTCAGCTGGCGCAACCTCCTGAGACGCTTCTGCCCCATGAGCTGGTGACGTCCCCCTGGGCGAAGGTGGGTGTCGACCTATTTCACGCGCTCGGCATGGACTATGTCATCATAGTTGACTACTTCTCAAACTACCCTGAAGTCATACGCCTGCACGATTTGACGTCGTCTGCTGTCATCAGGGCCTGCAAGGACACCTTTGCTCGCCACGGCATTCCGATGACTGTCATGTCGGACAATGGGCCCTGTTTTGCCAGCCATGAATGGTCGTCCTTTGCGGCCTCGTATGGCTTCACACACGTGACGTCCAGCCCTCTGCATCCCCAGTCCAATGGAAAGGCGGAGAAGGGCGTTCACATTGCCAAGCGGCTCCTCTGCAAGGCTGCTGCTGCCGGGTCGGACTTCTACCTCGCCCTGCTGGCCTATCGCTCAGCCCCACTAGCCACTGGTCTCTCACCAGCACAGCTGCTGATGGGTCGCGCCCTCAGAACCACTGTGCCTTCCATCCTGGCACCAACAATACTGCATAGGATGCAACTGCAGCGCGATCGCCAGAAGAGATCGTACGACATACGGGCGAATGATCTTTCCTTCCTGGCCCCTGGAGACAATGTCCGCATCCACCTACCAGACGGTGGCTGGTCAGCACCTGCCGAAGAATAGTTGGTTGGAATAAAACTGCGTTGTACCAATCGCAACCGTGTTGGTTCGTCTGTACCTCAGAGCACCCAACACCACAACGCAGTTGCTGACCTGTCCTGAGTTGAGTTGCAAACCTGCTCACCTTTTGCAAAAACGGTAAAATCTCAGCAGCCTCTGCCTCCTTGCCTAGTTGCCACTCTTCAATCTTCATGAGTGCGCGCCTCAAGTTAACCCTTCAGACTAGTGTTATCCCGTTCTTTGAGACTCACCAATCAGAGTCTGATTTCACTTCTGTGTTGCCTACTGATAGGCCCACGTCAGCAAATGCAGAGTAATCTGGCTCTGATTGGATGTTCAATGCACTGGCTGGTGCAGGGCCGCCCATTGGTCGGGGCCCTGTAATCCTGCCTCTCGGTTGAGGTAGCCTTTTGTTCCCACAATGCAAGGGGAAGCTGCATAGAAGGGAATAGGCAAGGAGGACCCTGTGCCAGGCCAATGTCCCAACAATCCCCCTCCCCAACACATCATTGGAGGACCTGCTGGAGGAGGTGACTATAGAAAGAAACATTCTGTCACTTGCCAGCGGCAACAGAAAGCCGACAAGGCTCACCAAGAAGGCTTGGCTGAGGGTGGCTAACAGCAGGGGATGGTGAGGACGGGCTGGACATAGTGCAGGACCCAGATGGCATGTGGTGAAAGACGCACTTTTGTCTGTCCGAAACCTGATGGTCTTCAAGTGCAGTGTTGTCCCCAACTGAGTGTTGCAGACTGGCACATTCCAAAGCCCAGGACTATGTGCCGCAGGATGAATTAAAGCTTGGGGCAGCTGCCACAGAGGCACAATGGGGAAAGGGTGTTGTCTAAGACCTTTCAGACACAATGAACCAAGGGAAGGGGGATTGTACAGAGCCTCCTCAGACTGAATGACTCACGTTGAATGCATTCAGTGAATAATACATGTTTCACAATTGTATTGAAGCACCTCAGAGTGCAACTTGATGTTAGAGGACAACTTAAATACCATTGCACCATTTGTAATGACCATTTTGAACTGTTTGTAATGTTTCTTTGACTGTATTGAATCACCTCAAGAGTGCAACATGCCATAGGTAAAGAACCTGAAATATTTTTATTTTTTTTAGAAATATTTTTATTCAAATTTTTACATATTTTCAACAGAAAAAAGAAAAACAAAGAACACATAAATAAACATCTTACAACTACATCACAAATTCCCCCAATATACAAACCCCCCATTAAGCAATAATGTACACCCCCAGTCTCCCCCCCCCCCCCAACCGGGTTGCTGCTGCTGACCACCTCCTAACGCCCCAACTTCTTCCATCGGGCAGGAGATACAGAAGTCTGAGAACACGCACGAACAAACTCAAAAACAGCTTCTTCCCCACTGTCACCAGACTCCTAAATGACCCTCTTATGGACTGACCTCAGTAACACTACACCCTGTATGCTTCATCCGATGCCAGTGCTTATGTAGTTACATTGTATATGTTGTGTTGCCCTATTATGTATTTTCTTTTATTCCCTTTTCTTCTCATGTACTTAATGATCTGTTGAGCTGCTCGCAGAAAAATACTTTTCACTGTACCTCGGTACACGTGACAATAAACAAATCCAATCCAATCCAATTAACACAGTAGAAAACACAAAGTACACCCCCACTCTCCACCCCCGCCCCCCCCCCACCGCCCCCCCCCCCCACCAAACCGGGTTGCTGCTGCTGACCACCTCTTAACGTCCCGCTGGAAAGTCTAGGAACGGTTGCCACCGCCTGAAGAACTCTTGCACAGACCCTCTCGAGGCAAATTTTACCCTCTCCAACTTAATGAACCCTGCCATGTCGCTGATCCAGGATTCCACGCTCGGGGGCCTCGCATCCTTCCACTGTAGCAGAATCCTCCGCCAGGCTACCAGGGACGCAAAGGCCAGAATACCGGCCTCCTGCACTCCCGGCTCGTCCGATACCCCAAATAGTGCTAAGCCCCCAGCTCGGCTTAACCCGGGTGTTCACCACCTTAGCCACCGTCCTCGCAATGCCCCTCCAGAACCCATCCAGCGCCGGGCACGCCCAGAACATGTGGGTGTGATTTGCTGGGCTCCCCCAGCACCTCCCACACCTGCCTTCCACCACAAAGAACCTGCTCAGCCTCGCCCCTGTCATATGCGCTCTGTGAAGAGCCTTAAATTGTATCAGGCTAAGCCTAGCGCAAGAGGAAAAATTACCCCTACCCAGAGTGTCCGCCCACATACCCTCGTCTATCTCCTCCCCAAGCTCCTCCTCCCATTTACACTTTAGCTCCTCCACCGAGGTCTCCCCGTCCTCCTGCATCTCCTGGTAGATCGCTGAGACCCTGCCCTCTCCAACCCACACCCCCGAGAGCACCCTATCCTGGATCCTGAGTGCTGGAAGCAGCGGGAACTCCCTCACCTGCCGTCTTACAAACGCTCTTACCTGCATGTACCTGAAGGCATTTCCGGGGGGAAGCCCAAATTTTTCCTCCAGCGCCCCAAGGCTCGCAAACGTTCCATCTAAAAACAGGTCCCCCATCCTTCTAATTCCTGCCCAATGCCAGCTCAGAAACCCTCCATCCATTCTGCCCGGGACGAACCGATGGTTCTCCCAGATCGGGGACCAAACCAAAGCCTCTACCTCACCCCTGTAGCACCTCCACTGCACCCAAATTTTCAAAGTCGCCGCCACACCAGACTCGTGGTGTACCTAGTCGGCGGGAGCGGCAGCGGTGCCGTCACCAGCGCTTTCAGTCTTGTGCCCACACAGGACGCCATCTCCAGCCTCTTCCACGCCGCCCCCTCCCCCTCCATTACCCACTTGCGTATCATCGCCACATTGGCAGCCCAGTAATACCCACACAGATTAGGTAACGCTAACCCTCCTCTGTCCCTACTCCGCTCCAGAAACACACTTCTCATCCTCGGGGTCTTTTTCACCCACACGAATCCCATGATGCTCCTACTGACCCGCTTAAAAAAGGCCTTAGGGATCAGGATGGGGAGGCACTGGAATATAAAAAGGAACCTCGGGAGCACCGTCATCTTCACCGACTGTACCCTACCCGCCAAGTAGAGTGGCAGCATATCCCACCTTTTAAACTCCTCCTCCATCTGTTCCACCAGCCTCATCAAGTTGAGCTTGTGTCGGTCCCCCCAGCTCCTGGCCACCTGGATTCCCAGGTACCGAAAACTCCTTTCCTCCCTCTTCAGCGGAACCTCGTCTATCCCCCTTCCCTGGTCCCATGGGTGTACCACGAAGAGCTCACTCTTCCCCACGTTGAGCTTATACCCGGAAAAGTCCCCAAACTCCCTGAGAATCCGCATCACCTCCGGCATCCCCCCTACTGGATCCGCCACATACAGTAACAGGTCATCGGCATACAATGAAACCCGGTGTTCCTCCCCCCCATGGACCAGCCCCCTCCAGTTCCTGGACTCCCTTAGAGCCATAGCCAAAGGCCCAATTGCCAATGCAAATAGCAAGGGGGATAGGGGGCAACCCTGCCTCGTCCCCCAGTACAGCCGAAAGTATTCCAACCTCCTCCGATTCGTGCCCACACTCGCCACCGGGGCTTCGTAAAGTAGCCTAACCCAACTAATGAACCCCTCCCCGAACCCAAACCTCCTCAACACTTCCCAGAGGTAACCCCACTCCACCTTATCGAAGGCCTTTTCCGCATCCATCGCTGCCACTATCTCCGCTTCTCATCCACTGCAGGCATCATGATTACGTTAAGGAGCCTCCGCACATTGGTATTCAGCTGCCTTCCCTTAACAACACCCGTCTGGTCCTCGTGAATCACCCCCGGGACACAGTCCTCAATTCTGGTAGCCAACACCTTCGCTAACAGCTTCGCGTCCACGTTGAGGAGAGAGACTGGCCTATACGACCCACACTGTAATGGGTCCTTGTCCCGTTTCGAGATCAGCGCCCTGGACATCGTCGGGGGTAGGGCCCCCTCCCTCGCCTCATTGAAAGTCCTCACTAATAGAGGGCCCAGCAGGTCCATGTACTTCCGGTAAAATTCCACCGGGAACCCATCTGGCCCCGGTGCCTTCCCCGCCTGCATACTCCCCAGCCCCTTAGCCAGCTCCTCCAGCCCTACCGGAGCCCCAAGCCCAGCCACCTGCTCCTCCTCCACCCTCGGGAACCTCAGCCGATCCAAAAATCGACGCATTCCTCCCCCTCCTCCGTCGGGGGCTCAGACCTATACAGCCCCTCATAAAAGTCTCTAAATACCCCATTTATTCCCACCGCACTCCGCACCGTGTTCCCCCCTTTATCCCTAACTCCCCCATCTCCCTCGCTGCTTCACGCTTCCGAAGCTGGTGTGCCAACATCCGGCTAGCCTTCTCCCCGTACTCATACACCGCCCCTTGCGCCTTCCTCCACTGCACCTCTGCCTTCTTGGTGGTCAACAGGTCGAACTCGGCCTGGAGGCTCCTTGAATAGTTCCTCCTCGGGGACCTCTGCATACCTCCTATCCACCCTTAAAATCTCCCCCACCAATATCTCCCTCTCTCTCCTCTCCTTTTTATCCTTGTGGGCCCTAGTGGAGATTAGCTCACCCCTAATCACCGCCTTCAATGCCTTCCAGACCACCCCACCTGCACCTCCCCATTATCGTTAGCCTCTAGATAGCTTTCCATACACCCCCGGATCCGCCCGCTCACCTCCTCATCCACCAGCAAGCCCACATCCAGGCACCTCGGCGGGCGCTGGTCCTTCTCCTCCACTAGCTCCAGCTCCACCCAATGCGGGGCATGGTCTGAGATGGCTATGGCCGAATACTCCGTGCCCTCCACCCTCGGGATTAGTGCCCTGCTCATAACGAAGAAGTCTATCCGGGAGTAGGCTTTATGGACGTGGGAAAAAAAAGAGAATTCCCTGGCCCCTGGCCTGACAAACCTCCATGGGTCCACTCCTCCCATCTGGTCCATAAACCTCCTCAGCACCTTAGCCGCCGCCGGCCTCTTACCCGTCCTGGACCTGGAGCGGTCCAATGCTGGATCCAGTACCGTGTTGAAGTCCCCCCCCCATTATCAAGCTCCCTACCTCCAGGTCCGGAATCCGGCCCAACATGTGCCGTTTAAATCCGGCATCATCCCAATTCGGGGCATATACATTCACTAATACCACCCGTACCCCCCTGCAGTTTACCACTCACCATCACATACCTACCTCCATTGTCTACCACGATGTTCAGCGCCTCAAACAACACCTGCTTCCCCACCAAAATCGCCACCCCTCGATTCTTTGCGTCCAACCCCGAGTGGAAAACCTGCCCTACCCACCCCTTTCTCAGCCTAACCTGATCTGCCACCCTCAAATACGTCTCCTGGAGCATAACCACATCTGCCTTCAGTCCCTTCAGGTGCGTGAACACACGGGCCCTCTTGACCGGCCCATTCAGGCCCCTCACATTCCAAGTTATCAGCCGGATCGGGGGCTTCCCGCACCACCCCCCTGCCGATTAGCATTCCCCTTTTCTAGGCCAGCCACGTACCCGCGCCTCCCGCACTCTCCATTCCCCCCAGCGGCAGACCCCCGCCCCGACTCTCTCTCCGAGCTCCAGCCCCCTTTGGCCAATGCAGCAGCAACCCAGTCCCCCCCCCCCCCCCCCCCCCCCAGCTAGGTCCCCCCCTAGCTGCGTTTCTCCCCCCATAGCACTCCCGTAAGTCAGCTGACTCCTGCTGACCCCGGCCACTCCATTGACCCCCCAGTGTGGTAGTCTCCCCCGCCCCCCCCTCCTGTCCATCAGCGGGCGCTCCTCTCCAACACCGCCCTTCCCCCCTGGCCCCGCCCCCTTCCTTCCCTAGCGCGGGAAAAAGCCCACGCTTTCCATCATCCGGCCCTGCCCTCTCTGGCGCAGCTCGCTTTTGCGGCCTAATCCCAGCTTCCCCACCTCGGGCCTCCCATCCCCCCTCCCCCCAATGGGGCCCCGTCCTTCCAACCACCGACGCCCACACTCTCACAAAACCCCCACTTCGAACCAATTCACCCTACCCCACCCAGCACCCAAGGAAACATTACAGAACAGAACAGAACATCCCCCAAAGCACAGTAACCACAGTAGACACCCCGCGACCTCCCCTCACAACCGACCCTCAGTCTGTGTCCAACTTTTCGGCCTGAATAAAGGTCCACGCCTCCTCCGGCGTCTCAAAGTAATGGTGCCCGTCCTTAAACGTGACCCACAGTCGCGCCGGCTGCAGCATCCCGAATTTCACCCCCTTCCGATGCAGAACCGCCTTAGCCCGATTGTACCCGGCCCTCTTCTTGGCCACCTCCGCGCTCCAGTCCTGGTATATACGGACCTCTGCATTCTCCCACCTGCTGCTCCGCTCCTTTTTTACCAATCTTAGGACACATTCCCTGTCCACCAAGCGGTGGAACCGCACCAATACCGCCCGCGGCGGCTCATTAGACTTGGGCCTCCTCGCCAGGACTCGGTGGGCCCCATCCAGCTGCAGGGGCCTCGGGAAGGCACCCGCGCCCATCAGTGTGTTCAGCATCGTGACCACATATGCTCCAGCATCCGACCCCTCCACTCCCTCCGGGAGACCCAGAATCCGCAGATTCTTCCTCCTCGACCGATTCTCCATGTCCTCGAACTTCTCCTGCCATTTCTTATGCCGCACCTCGTGCGCCTCCACCTTCACCGCCAGGCCCAATATCTCGTCCTCATTCTCCGAGGCCTTCTGCCGCACCTCCCGGATCGCCGCCCCTTGGGCCTTCCGGGTCTCGACCAGCTTGTCGATCGAAGCCTTCATCGGCTCCAGCAGCTCTGCTTTCAATTCCGTGAAGCAGCGCTTGAGAAACTCCTGCTGCTCTTGCGCCCACGCTGCCTGGTCTCCACCCGCCGCCATCTTGGCTTTCCTCCCTCGCACTTTTCGCTGCACCAAAATTACTTTTTTCACCGCTCCACTCCTGGTCCAATCCATACAGTGCCGGGGAAATCGTACTGTCACCTTCCCGCACTGGGAACCGTCAAACAAATGCCGCTGGGGCCCCTCAAAAGAGCCCAAAAGTCCGTTTCTGGCGGGAGCTGCCGAACGTGCGACTCAGCTCAGCATAGCCGCAACCGGAAGTCAAGAACCTGAAATATTATGGAACTTTGTGTAATGGTCATTTTGAAATGTTTGTCATGTTCCTTCAGATATTTTACAAATAAAGCATATTTTTGCAATACAAAGTGACACATTGCTTCTGAATGTAAAGCAGCTAGTGAAATGCAAAATGAAAATCGCTTATTGTCACAAGTGGGCTTCAAATGAAGTTGCTGTGAAAAGCCCCTAGTCGCCACATTCCGGCGCCTGTTCGGGGAGGCTGGTACGGGAATTGAACCGTGCTGCTGGCCTGCCTTGGTCTGCTTTAAAAGCCAGCGATTTAGCCCAGTGGTGAAGGAGAGGGGCATAGACTTAACAGCAGATTTCCCCAAACAGGCGATGAATGCCAGTCAGAGCGAAGGGGCATGACTGGATGGTGGGATAGCCCAGCTCAAGGAATTGTCACATTTTGAGGAGCTGACACTTTGATCCGGTGAGTGTGGCAAACCATTGGAATGCTGGAGACGGAGCCCGCCGGAGACAAGGCTCTTATGTGCTCCACAGGCCAGCTGCAGAGCGGGAGGAGCCCACACAACATCAAGCACAAATTCCGGAGGGGTCAGAGGAGGAAGACGCCTGAGGCCTGCAATGCCACATCTGACCAGTGCCTCCTCCACCAGCACAGCCATTTCTTGTACCTCAGTGGATACTTGCGCAAGGTGAAGTGGACCACGTCGGAACAGGAGGATGCAAAGTCAGCCGTGGCCAGTCTCTAATGGTGGATGAAGAACAGGTGCATTCCTGCTCAGCATAGCAGAGATGTAGACCCTAGGGAATCTCAAAACAGGTGACTCTACCTGGAGAACCAATGTGGGATGTGTGCCCACATGTTGGAGTTATCTGAGGCACTGTTGAATTATAGGATGCGAATGGGGGAGTCCATTCATCTCATGTGCTCCACAGTGTCTCAGTGCTCTGTCCACAAAAGCTCCTCCATTGAGGTAGTTGTTGATATGGTTGCAACTCATCAAGGCCCCTTCAACAGCACCATCCAAACCCTTGTCCTCTACCACCTAGAGCACTGCTATCTGAAACATTCCTCTTTGTTGAAGCCTCATGGACTACAGCAGTCCCACTACTACAGTCCCACTGGTCTCAGTGCCTTATGTCTGCCGGCCATCTGCCGGCCATCTGAAGCCTCACAAGAACTCAAGTTTAATAATCCAGCAAGTCTACTATCTGTATACATTGAGGATTTGTGCATTTATTTCATATTCCCATGCATAGACGTCTGCAGCATCGGAGCAAGGGTAAAGTTGCCCCAGAAGGAGCAAAGTTGTCCCCAGTTACACGGACCTGGCCCTCGGTGCACTCTTCCATGTAGTGGAGGCTAGATGTGAGCACCTCATTCAGAGTGGCGGCAAGAGGAGGAATCGTAGACGATGCATGCTGCGTGAGAGCAGGTGCCTGGGGATGTCACCAGTGTTGTTGTGGTCAGGCGGAGCTGGACTCAGTGTCAGGAAAGATTCAATGACCTGGTGAGGTTGTCATGGCATCAGTATGAGTGAGATGTGCCCAGTGTGGGTCAGGTGTAAAAAAGCGATGTTTACACAGGCGCAGAGCTGTCCTGAACCGCGCCATGGATCATTCCAACCAGTAAAAAGGATGAAGCATAAAACTGCGGAAACTGAAAATCTGAAAAACAGCAGAGAATGATGGGATAAGTCAGCAGGTCTGGCATCATCTGTGGAGAGGGAAACAGAGGGATCATTTCCAGTGCAGATAACTTCTTCAGAGTTCTGAACAAGTCATATGTGCTCGAAACGTTATCTCTGCTTTTCTCTCCACAAGTGGTGCCAGACCTGCTGGCATTCTCTGGGCTTAATGCAGTTGTTACTTTGGTTGGCAGTTGGTTGGCACGGTTACATTCTGGCATTTGCGCATTGGCTTCAGCTGGCTATGGACTCATGTGATAATGATGCTGAGAAAAGATATGTGACCAGTTGAGATTGCTGATGCCAACTCCATGCCAAATCTTTTCAAGAGAAGCAAGCCAAGAATGTCCACGTGCACCCCCGCACAGGTGCAGCATTGCAAGGCTAGAGACCCTCAACACCGTTGAGGAACAAGAGCTGTCCTTTGTAGACAATCAGATTTCGAGGAGTATAGGCAATGGCGAGATTGGAGGGACGCCTGGTTCTGGTAAGATGGCAAAAGTATCATATTGGGTGATGAGATTCAATGGCCAGTGCGGTTTAAAGGTGTAATGGATAAATGCACAGTGTTTGGTGCTGGGATTGCACACTCGACACCTTGGACAGTTATTATCATGAGCGAGTCCACATCTCTGTTCACTGATGCTTTGTTTCCACAGACGTAATTAATGCATGACTGGCTGTGAGATGGGGCATGCGAGTCAAGAGATTAGACGTCATGCATTTAGCAATATGTTAACCGGTGACCCCCTGAATAATTTATGTTCATTACAGGAGAGGCCTTTTCAGCCATGACTCTATAGGAGACCATTCACCAACATCCATCCTCCTCCAAGGAGCGACCCTCGGAGGGTGCACCGTCACATCTTCTCTTGGCACCCAGCACCATTGCAGATACTGGCACTTCGGCAGGGTGCAGTGTATCGGACAGGGGTACTGTATGCACTTGTGAGGACACTTCAGGATTGTAAGTGTGGCGGTTAGAGAATGTGATGGGGCAGGCCTCGGGCAGTAGGCGGAGGGCCCAAGCTGATCCAGAGACTGATTCCGAGTCAGATGATGAACCTCTGGAGTTAGCCATAGGTGGCAGACACTGGATGTGCAGCGTGATGTCCGTGAAGATATGGCTTGCATACCAAAGTGCTGTGGCCTGGACTGTGGAGGTGTCCATCCAGGTAAAGAGTGCTGCAATCACCTACTCTTCAGAGTACCAAGCCTCCACCATGGACAGGCTGGCGACTGTCCTGAGAATCAAACCGTACACGTTGCAGATACAATTGTTGGGGTATATTCTGATCGCCATGTCATCACCCTGGATCTCAGCTCAGGGGCTTAGACCCAGGGCAACAGAGGAACTGGGAGCTTGATCGTCCTGGGCTTAACCTGTCTGGCGTGTTATGGACACACCTTCCTTGGCCATCAGGTCCTGAAGTGCGACTCGATCCGGAGCTTGTCTCAGAGTCAGGGGCATTACACAGTGCACCACATGGACCTGGTCTTCTTTTCATGAAGGCTGCTGAATTATAGACAATAGTTGAGAGAGAACGTGGAGGCCATTTATCCCCCCTTGTACTTCAGCAATTGAATGGAATTGGGAAGTTCTGTTACACTGCATTCACTGAGCAGTGGGCACGAGCCACCAGATCAATACACTGATGGGCAGCAAAGTGATTGGTGTGAACTGTACCAGCCTGGAAGGAGTTTATCTCAGCAAAACATTGACTCACACACTATACTAACACACAAGTTCAACACCTCTCAGTTTAATAATTGTTATAATCATTGATGTAATCATTGTTCCTTCAATAGCTCAGCTGGTAGAGCAGAGGACTGTAGAGTGTACAAAGATATCCTCAGGTCGCTGGTTCAATTCTGGCTCAAAGGAAATGGGCTGATTGGAGTGTGTTGCTAACTTTTGGTTGGCTCTTAAATGTTGCTCGTTGCGTCTTTACTTAATTTGCTCTGTTTTATAACCTTTGCTCTAGAGTCGCCAGGTATCTTTATGATACCACCACGAGGTTCAAGTTCAAGTAATGATCAATAACTCAACACACCAGTTATTAAGTTTCAAATCAAAACACATTTATTATACACAGTAAATCACTCCTCATGCATAAACTCTACTTTCTAGACTATCTCTAACACTATAGACCTATACTTAGCTTTGGACTGGCCCACCAGGTCAGGGGAAAAAATGGCCTTTCGTTCAGGTTCTGAGTCTGCAGGCTTCAAAGCTGGTATGGACTGGTAGCTCGGAGCGCCTATCTCGTAGCGTGCGTTGGCTGGAGACTTACTTGGTTGGTGCAGCAGCTAGGCAGGTCACTGTCAAGGGTTGGTTCGAGTTGCTGAGTGACCCTGCCAAGAAGGACGATTTGAACTTGGGGACTCTATAGTCCCTGGGGGCTTCACGCAGTTCGGGGCGGACCCCGTGTCTGGTTCCAAGTGATTGGACTGCGTTCTGATCACTTGGATGGATTTCTCCAATACTGGAGCTGTTCCCTGATCGCTGGGCAGTTCCTAAGTATCCGTTGGCCTTCCTTTGTCTTGGCTCCTGCTGGCGCCGAGGAGTCTGGCTTGGCCTTGTTTACCTTAACTGTTTCCAATTGTTCCCGGGATCGCTCATTAATATGCAGATGGCTGCTGGTTTCAGTGCTGTCTGGGTTTCTGCAAAGTATAATACACAGGAGACTTTGCACCTGCTAGTTTTTGCCTGTGTTGGCTGAATTTCCCTGTAGTCTTTGCGGATCTCCATTTTAAGTCGGGAAGTGGCCAACCCAGGTGGCTACAAGTGAGATCATAAGGACCAAGCAGGTTCATCTCTCGCATTAAAGGTAAGAGAAAATGATGGGTCACGAATGTCGGCCGGCGTGGGTCATGAAGGTCGGCCAGCGAGTGTCCCGAAAGTTGGCCGATTGGTAAAAGTGGGTCCCGGAAGAAAAGTTCGAAAAATACTGGTATAAGGCATTGAGTGATTGATATTAAAGTTAACCAATTACTTTCATAGTGGATTGCATAGAAGACAATAGATGTCTATGGAGAGAAACAAAAGCAGAACAAATCCAACCCTGCCAAAGACTGCCCCATCAGTCTTCTCTTGATCATTAGCAAAGTGATAGAAGGTGTGGTGGACAGTGCTATGAAGACCTGTTACTCAGCAATAACCTGCTCGCTAATGCACAGTTGGGATTCTGCCTGGGCCACTCAGCTCCTGACCTCATTACAGCCATGGACCAAACATGGACAAAAGAGCTGAACCCATGAGGTGAGGTTAAAGTGACTGCCCTTAACTTCAAGGCAGCATTTGATCAAGTATGGCATAAAGTAGCCTTGGCAAAATTGAAGTTAATGGGAATCCGGGGGAAACTCTCCACTGGTTGGAGTCATAACCTAGCACAAAGAAAGATGGTTGTGGTGGTTGGAAGTCAATTATCTAAGTCTTGAAACATCACTGCTGGAGTTCCTCAGGATAGTGTCCTAGGCCCAATCATCTTCAGCTGTTCATCAATGGAATTCCTTCCATTATAAGGTCAGACATGGGGACGTTTGTGGATGACTGCACAATATTCAGCACCATTCGTGACTCCTCAGATTTGAAGCAGTCCATGTCCATATGCAGCAAGACCTGGACAACACTCTGGCTAGAGCTGATAAATGAAAAGTAACCTTTTGTGTCACACATGTTCAAGGCAATGACCATTTCCAACAAAAGAGAATCTAACCAATCCCCCTTGATATTCAATGGCACCACCATCTCTAAATCCCCACTATCAAAATCCTGAGGGTCACCATAAGCCAGAAACCAAACTGGACCAGCCACATAAATACTGTAGCTACAAGAGCAGGTCAGAAGCTGGGAATTCTGCAAAGAATAACACTCCTGTTCCTGTGTTATGGACACACCTTCCTTGGCCATCAAGTCCTGAAGTGCGACTCAACCCGGAGCTTGTCTCAGAGTCAGGGGCATTACACATTGCACCACATGGACCTGGTCTTCTTTTCATGAAGGCTGCTGAATTATAGACAATAGTTGAGAGAGAACATGGAGGCCATTTATCCCACCTTGTACTTCAGCAATTGAATGGAATTGGGAAGTTCTGTTTTACTGCATTCACTGATCAGTGGGCACGAGCCACCAGATCAATACACTGATGGGCAGCAAAGTGATTGGTGTGAACTGTACCAGCCTGGAAGGAGTTTATCTCAGCAAAACATTGACTCACACACTATACTAACACACAAGTTCAACACCTCTCAGTATAATCATTGTTATAATCATTGATTTAATCATTGTTCCTTCCATACCTCAGCTGGATTAGCAGAAGACTGTAGAGAATACAAAGATATCCTTTGGTATTGAAGGAAATGTTTTTTTTTAGGGCAGCACGGTAGCACAGTTGGTTCGTAATGTTGCTTCACAGCACCAGGGACCCGGGTTCGATTCCTAGCTTGGGTCACTCTCTGTGAGGAGTCTGCACGTTCTCCCCGTGTCTGCATGGGTTTCCTCTGGGTGCACTGGTTTCCTCCCAAAAATCCCGAAAGACGTGCTTGTTAGGTGAATTGGACATTCTGAATTCTCCTTCAGTGTACCCGAACAAGCGCCGGAATGTGGCGACTAGGGGATTTTCACAGTAACTTCATTGCACGGTTAATGTAAGCCTACTTGTGACAATAATAAAGATTATTATTACTGATCAATTTGGCTATGGTGTTCATGTAATTCACAGGTACACTAAAGATAATGACCGTTTCCAACTGAGCAGAGGTCAGGATTGAACCTGGGGTTTTGTGATGTCAATACCAGATCATGTGATACCGTTAGCTACTAAGTCAGGACAGTCTCATTGCTTTTTGTGTTTATCGCTGTTACACTTCACTATTTATTGATTCAACCTTCACGAGTACAAATGTATTCATAGTAACTGTTGAACAGAACGAGGACCGTGTCTTCCTTTCTTTGCTAATTACAAATGTAGTTACTCACAAGTTCCAAGCTAAATGGAGAATTGCCAAGGAAGGAAGAGATTTCAGGATTTGGTACGCAATTTATGAAAAGCTGGTTTGCTGGTTCAAAAAACAATCAACGAGCTTAATGAGATTCCGGGCTTCATCATGAGAGGTATTGCATATATTAAAAAAACAATCAAGTTGCAGTACAATTATTCAGAGCATTGGTCAGCGTTCATTTAGATTATAGTGTTTACTTTGGGCATTCTACCTTTGGAAAGGTCCAGTGAGTGTATAGAAAGTCCAGGAACTATTCACGAGGATGATATTTGAGACGAGGGCAACATGGTGGCACAGTGGTTAGCACTGCTGCCTCACGGTGCTGAGGACCTGGGTTCGGTCCCGGCCCCGGGTCACTGTCCGTGTGGAGTTTGCGCATTCTCCCCGTGTCTGTGTGGGTCTCAACCCCACAACCCAAAGATGTGCAGGGAAGGTGGATTGACCACGCTAAATTGCCCCTTAATTGGGAAAAAAGAATTGGGTACTCTAAATTTATAAAACAAGATATTTGAGATGAAGGGCCTGACAATGCTGAAAGACTCGGTAAGCTTAGGTTCTTTCAACACAGAGTGATCTGATCGAGCTGTTTAAAATAATGAAGGAAACGAGGCCAGGGCCATTATCATAAAATTCAAGTTAAAGCAGTTAAAAGAAGGTGCTTTATACAAAGGGTTATGAGGATATAAATAGAAAATGAGCCGTTTCATAAAATATAGAACATAATTAGAAAGCCAGGGTGTTAACAATCATGAAGCATAATCCTGCAATCCTGTACTCCCAATGGGAGGTAGGATTGCAAGAAGAGCTGAGGTCATGCAATTGTCCCATATGGAAAATACAGGTAATTGGGAATAAAAAGTGTTGCCATAGGAAACAAACTGACCAAAAAACCTTCGTCCTCTGAAGTGATAAAATAATCAAAGTTCCGAGTAAGAAATCTTCCAACATCAGGTTAAAGACCAACAGGTTTGTTTGGAATCACTAGCTTTCGGAGCGCAGCTCCTTCATCAGCTGTGCTCCGAGAGCTAGTGATTCCAAACAAACCTGTTGGACTTTAACCTGTTGTTGGAAGACTTCTTACTGTGCCCACCCCAGTCCAACGCCGGCATCTCCAAGTTCAGAGTGACAAAAGTCAGAGCACAAATGGACTACTGACGAGTTTCGAGTTTTAGTGGTGATCTGAATATTAATGAAAAGTGAAAAATCCAATTTGGGTGTGTAAAGCTCCTTGTGAGGTCACCAAAAAGTAAGGGTATTTCTCCATCCAATTCCAACTTGGAGCTAGTGAACTGAATCAATGGGCAGATTTTGAGGGATTGTCACCCATCCACATGTCTTTAGGTGGTTGGTTCCAGTCATTGAAATTAATTGCAGTTCATGTGAATAGTTGGGGAGAGGGTTCAAACAGAAAAAAGAAAAGATCTAGGAATTCCAGGACTTCTATCACTCCTCCAATCGTGTAAGTCCCTGGGCATGATGCAAACCTGGTGGAGCCATACCCCGTCTGATATCACAAGCTGAGGACACACCTCTTGAGATCTGTCTTCAGCTCAATGGCAGTCTTTGAATTAATGATCCATCTGAGTACCTTGCTAAGCGTTTTTTCAAATATATTCAATGTTTTATTTGATTCACTTCAAATTGAAATGCTCCCTCATCACCCATGAGCTCCATCCCAACCCCAGCATCCCCTTCCACACCGCCCCCCCTCCGCCCCGCCCATCCCAGCACCCTGACTCTTTGACATTGGTGAGACTGAATAACTAGGGTAGAGAGGAGCCTGGGGTGCAGGGGGGTTGGGCGAGCAGAGTTGGGGAGTGATGGAGTAGGGGACCTTTAGTAGACTTCTGGATTCCCTTTTATGTTAGCTGCAAGTCTCTTCTCATACTCTTCTTTTTTTTTTGCTTATTTGCTTATCTTTCAATTACTCTCAACCTTCTCTATTGAGCCTGATTCTCAAACTGTATTATCTACCTGACATCTGTCATCAGTGACTTTCTTTTTTGGTTCACCTTAATCTCTGGCTTGGATTTTGTGTTGCCTGCTGAAACAGGCAAGAGGGCCCCACGGTGCCAGACACTGACGAGGCCAGGGGTGCGGGATGGGTGGGTGGACATGATTTGGCAGAATCTGCAGTGCCAACCGGGGTCACCGTGTAGCCTGTTGGACCTGGTTGGGCACAAGGCTTTGCACCATGCTAACATGTCGGCCTTTCACTCCTTGCAGACTAGGGGCTTTTCACAGTAACTTCATTTGAAGCCTATTTGTAACAATAAGCGATTTTCATTTCATTTCATTTCAGACAATTGATATGAGAATTCAACCAGCAATGGTGACCTTCCTCCTAGTCGCTGCAGCCCTAGAGGATGCCCTGTGGCTGTACGAGCTGGAGCTGTTCGAGGAGGAAGAAGCTGCAGCAGCGGAGCGTGCAGGAGCGGATAGTGCAGGAGCGGATAGTGCAGGAGCGGATAGTGCAGGAGCGGAACAGGAGGCAGCCACTGAGGATGGAGAGTTGACTGCCCAACAGGTCGAGGAGGAGGAGGACATGCAATGGAGGCACCGTTTGAGGCCTTGCATATATCGGCAGCGCCTGTCATTCGAGGACCTGCCGGGACCAGGCATGCCGTTGAAGACTCCAGCTGAGCAGGGGGACAATGTGACAGATCTGGCAGATGATGGCACATCTGGCACCGCGGGGGGGAATGGGGGGAGGACATCCGCCCCTGATGGCCGTCAAGGTGATGGTCGCCCTGAACCTTTATGCCATGGGATCCTTCCAGGCGCCGAGTGGGGACCTGTCCAGGATCTCACAGAGCTCAGTGCACAGGTGCATCTGTGCTGTCATGGAGGCCCTATATGCCCAGTTGGCACAATACATCCATTTCAATGTGGACCGATGCCCACCAGGATGCCCGGGCAGGGGGATCCGCCACCATCATCGACATCGGCAGCACGGTAGCATTGTGGATAGCACAGTTGCTTCACAGCTCCAGGGTCCCAGGTTCGATTCCGTCTTGGGTCACTGTCTGTGCGGAGTCTGCACATCCTCCCCGTGTGTGCGTGGGTTTCCTCCGGGTGCTCCGGTTTCCTCCCACAGTCCAAAGATGTGCAGGTTAGGTGGATTGGCCGTGATAAATTGCCCTTAGTGTCCAAAATTGCCCTTAGTATTGGGTGGGGTTACTGGGTTATGGGGCTAGGGTGGAGGTGTTGACCTTGGGTAGGGTGCTCTTTTCAAGAGCCGGTGCAGACTCGATGGGCCGAATGGCCTCCTTCTGCACTGTAAATTCTATGATAATCTATGATAATCTATGATACCCAGGTTCCAGGTGGTGATTGACAGGATGCATGTCCTCTACGATCACCTACAGATTACAGACTGCTCTGCACCAGCCGAAAGGGACTCCACTCGATGAACGTGCAGCTGACATGTGACCATCAACTGCGCATCATTCCCGTCTGCTCCCAATACCCGGGCAATGTGCACAACACTATCATCCTGGCTCACTCGATGATTCCCAGCCTCCTCTACACGCCATCCCCCTTGCCTGCATGATACAGACCTGCTGCATTAAGGGGGGTGTGGACCCTGGGTTGGCAGTAACAGCAAGTCTGGTCCTTGGGATGGAGGCTGATGACAACCCACTCTGGTGCTCATCACAGTCTGACTCGCTGGGTTGGGGACGGTGGGGAGGGGTGGGTGGTGAGCCCAACCCAGCCACAACGTCCACCCATTCGTCCCCCCCGTACTCCCTCTCTAGCCAGCCCAGGCCAGCCCAGAGCGCAGAGGCAGGTTGTAACAGTGCGAACATGTGTTTAATGTGCACCACTATTTACAGATACGTGCCCTAGCCCCTATAACTAAACTATGCCCTGCACCTGTGCCAAATTCACTGGTGTCTAGATCATGGAATTCACAGTACAGAAGGAGGCCATTTGGCCCATCGCGTCTGCACCAGCCCTTGGAAAGGGCACCCTACCTAAGCCCACACCTCCACCTTATCCCCATAACCCAGTAACCCCACCTAACTTTCTAGCCTTACGGGCCCTAATGCCGCGCCTAGGTGGATCCATTGACGCTACATCAGGAGTGGAGATGGCCTGCTCTGATTCCCACCCCGTGACCTGGTTCCCCATTGGCTGCTGTCTTATGGGGCGACCGCGCCTGGATGGGCCCAGCTGCTGCTCGGGTGTCCCAGGTGGTGTGATGCTGCCCACCAGATGTGCCAGGCACAGGAGTGGGGGGAGTCTGAGGTGCTGCGGTGTTCCGGCACCTCCCCTGCAGGAGTCACAGCACGGTCCCCATCACCTCCTCCTCCCTCGCGGTGCCCGAAGGCCCCCGGGTTACTCCATGGGATGGGGGAGAGAGCGGAGCTATCCCCTGAGGCACCCCCACCACCTGGCACTGCCAGTCTGGAGGCCCATTCTGGTCTCAACCAGGGCCTGCATGCTCGCGGCCACAGAGCACAGGGCATGGACCATCGCCGTCTGGGACTCCACCATTGACTGTGCCACCACCTTCTGGGTTTCTGTCACATCAGCCAGTTCTGGCACCATCTCCTCCTGGGACTAGTCCACCCCCCTCTGGATCTGCAGCATGTTGGCCAGCACCTGGACAATGCTGCTGATGTTCTCAGCCATGGCCCGCTGCGACAGGGCCACACTGAGATGCACTGCTGCAATGTCCAGGTGGCTCTGGCACATGGCTGCCTGTGAGAGGGTGAAATGTGAGGTAAGGGGGACAAAGGAGGGGCTCCACAATCCATGGGATTGTTTATTATGCATTTGCGGGAACTTGTTGCCACTGAACACAACAGGAGAAAGGGGAGGGGTTGGTTTATTTTACTCTGTTTTGTTGTTAACTTATTTTTTCTTGAATGTACGAGTTGATATATCAGACTGGATAGTGATGGGACTGTTTTTTGAGGATTGCTGCTTTGTGTGTTATTTTGTTGTTGTCAGTTTGACGAACATGTGCAGAATAAAAAGATTCTTTTTACAAACAAAAGAGCTCACAGTATAGAAATGTAAGCATGTTACCCTTAACAATCCAGGTTCTGGGAAATTCCAACAATACCTGTGAAAATATTTTATTTGATACCAAATATGATGCATCTTTCCTATAAAGGTACATTTTTACATTCTAGCACTTTTACATTCACAGCACTAAAAAAGAATGACTTTGTTCAGTGAATGAGTTTGTGGAGCCATGGACAACTGGGCATTGCTTATTGTCCAACCACATCTGTACTCTTTATGTGAGACGGCAGAAAGATCCTTGAATACATACTTGGAAAATTTCTCAACTTTTGATCAGCAATTTCCTTCCAAGGTTAAGTGCTGGACTTTCCAACATCTATAAGCTTCCAGTGATTTATTATCAGCCTGAAATGTGTTGAAGGATTATTGTTACAAATATTCTATGATTAGGCTGATTCTTTTCACTTTCACGGAAGCACACAGTTTACTGTTGCCAATTCCTGTGCTTTCATTTGCAGGTGCAAAATAACAACGAAAAGTGTTCTTCCCCCCCCTTTTTTTTTAAACAATAAAACAAAAATGATTATATCTCTCTCCTGTGGTGATGGCTAATGACAGAAAAGCTTAACAAACAGGTCCGTATGCTGAATAAATGCTGGTCTCAAGGTCGTCAAAGGCTCATGAATAGCAGGGTAATAGCATGGGAAGGTCGAGATAAAATTCCCATAGCTGGATTGGAACACTTTCATATATAGTGTTAGAGATAGAGCCAGAGGGGGAGGGGAAGGGGACGGATGGAGGGGTGATGGGCACCAAGGGGGAAGGGATGGGGATGGATGAGGAGGGGGATGGATGGAGATGGGGATGGATAGGCAATGTAGCTCATGCCAAGTGTCGGTCCGTGACCATGTATCATGAAGCAAGGTCACTTTATAATAGTTGTATGTGAGAAGCCTTCAATTAAAAGCCTGAACATGTGCCATGCTGGTGTAACCAATGACAGGGTTACATGTCTGTGACAAAGACACTCTGAGTAGGAAACCGACTAGTTCAATGTGCTATTTAAAGCATTGCACGTCCTCCTCGATGGATAGTTTGTTATCAAACATGTTAAACCGGCCTTCAAATCACCTTGGACTGTGTATCTCAAAACAGAAATGGAAGTATTCATGAGGGATTCTCCGCCTGTACTAATGACTTGTATGTCTACCAAATCAATGAATCATAGAATTTACAGTGCAGAAGGAGGCCATTCGGCCTATCGAGTCTGCACCGGCCATTGGAAAGGGCACCCTACCCAAGCCCACACATCCACCCTATCCTCATAATGCAATTACCCCACCCAACCTTTTTGGACACTAAGGGTAATTTAGCATGGCCAATCCACCAAACCTGCACATCTTTGGACTGTGGGAGGAAACCGGAGCACCCGGTGGAAACCCACGCACACACTGGGAGAACGTGCAGACTCCACATAGACAGTGACCCAAGCCTGGAGCTGTGAAGCAACTGTGCTAACCACTATGCTACTGTGCGGCCATTTCTTCCAGAAGGTGTCAATGTTGCTACTGGCCTGATCTTCCGAGCAGCGGCAATGGTCGTCAGGTTGCTGTTGTGCCCAAATATTCCCAGAATCGATGCTGCTGCGCATATTTCTACTGGGGTCTTCCAAACCCGGCTTTCACAGAACATCGTAGCACAGTAACTTTCAGGGTACTCCGTAGGTGCAGGATAAGGCACGTAAGGGATGCGGGTGGGGAGAGGGCTCTAGGGCCTGAATTGCCTCTCCTGTTCCTAGTTCTTATGTTCTTATGATAGCTGTGTTGGGAGGGTAGTAGGGCCAGATCAGGTAGGGAGGGTATTGGCTGCTTGGTGGGGTGGTCAGTTCTGGTCAGGTGTTCATGGGGTAGTTGGGGAGGGGGTGCAGTTGTCAGATTAGGAGATAGCTGGGTGGTCAGGAGGGTAGGTTTGTCGGGTCAGGTGAGGTGGGTAATCGGCTGGTCGGGGTGAGGGTGGTTGGTCAGCCCTGGCTGGGGTAGGCAGGTCAGGGATGTAGTCAGGAGATCACGGGTACTTGGCTCAGGAGGTAAGTCAGGTGCTCAGGGGGTAGGTAGTTGGTGGATCAGGGGGGAGTTGTCAGGTCAGGAGGGTGGTCAGGAAGGTGAGTGTAGCCAGGTCTGGTCACGGGGTGGGGCGGTAGGGGTTCAATTGTTTGGGGCAGAGGGCGGGCGGGCTTATGGTTGCTTGGGTATACACAGGCAATGGGCTGGATTCTCTGCCCCGCCGGCGGGATGCTCCATTATGCCAGCCGGTCAATGGGGTTCCCATTGTGGGGCAGCCCCATGCTGTCGGGAGCCTCCGGCTGCGGCAAAACAGGGCATCCCGCCGGCGGAGAATCCAGCCCAATATTTTTCATGTTTGGTCATGCTAGGGGGTAGTGGTTTAATGGTGATGTCACTAGAATCCAGAAACAGAAGCTAAACTACGGACACAGGTTCAAATCCCAATATAGCAGCTGGAGGAATAAAAATTCAATGAATAAAAATCTGTAATTTTGCAAAAGGGCTAGTTGATTGTCACAAAAACCCATCTGGTTCACTAATATCCTTTCGGGAAGGAAATCTGTCGTCCTTATTTGGTCTGGCCTACATGTGACTCCAGACCCATAGCAAAGCGGTTGGGCGGGATTCTCCGTTTCTGAGACTGTTGACGCCAACGCAGAATTCGTGGACTTTCACGACATCAAAACTGCCGCCACACCTGGACCAACTCCGTAACTGTGGAGGGGCTAGCACCAGCACCGCGTGTAACACAATTGATTCCAATGAGAAATGCTGCGGGATTCGCCAGATCCGTGATAGACACTCAGGAGGCTGACAAGCTGCAGCCACATTTACACATTACAATCCCCACACACACTCATCCCAGCCAACAAGATGGCACTGGTTGTGCTGGAATGCGCCCATACAGCTGATGGGTTGCTGGGGCCAGAGGGCACCCAGGGGAGTGGCTGGGGGGGGAGGCCTTACGACCCGTGGCCCTAAATTCACAGTGTGCTGTCAGCGGCATGCGCAGCTGAATGCTGTCTTGCCGGCAACGGTCTTCTGTGTCCGTCCACCCCAACACCACTGCCCACCTCCTGGCCACCCTCCACTACTCCCCCCGGCCCTGGCAGAAGGCCCCCGGCGAGCGGCACAACTGTCAGAAAACTATGGCGATGTTGGACACTTTCCGTACACCCTCTCCCTCAGCAGCCACCACGCCGGTTTCACTATTTTTAAAAGCACTCGTGAACCGCGCCGTCGGGAACTCGGCCATCGGAGGTGGAGAATCGCGAAGGCCCCGGAGAATACCGGCTCGGGCCCGCTAATGATATGCAACCGGTGTTTACTGTATGTGCGTTCCGGAACGCATTGGCGCCGCTGTCAAGGTGACAGAGAACCGCGTTTTGCCGCCAAACCGGAACCGATTCTCCGCCCAATCGCGTTTCACGATTTCGGCGTCGGCCAATGGAGAATCCCGCCCGTTAAGTGTGAAATGGTTTTCAGTTACATTTAGAAACATAGAATTTCTACAGTGCAGAAGGAGGCCATTCATTTTGTGCCATTGCCACTGTCATTCTATTCCCAATCGTGATACAGCGCGATTTATGCTTTTAGAAGAGAGAACTCGAGGAGAGCTGGTAGCCAGGTTGAAGCACACAAGGAGTGCTCTGCCCCAACTTGCCTGCACCCCTGAGTCAGAGGAGCAATGCCCAGTGTCCACAGTAACTGTGGTGTGCCAATGACAGTGCAATCTCTAGCCAGACTCTCCTGCAGGTAGAGCTGTTAATGGCTGTCAAGGTCACAACGACCCTGGACATTTCATGTTTCAGTTTTCCACGCGGACAGCAGTAACATAAGGATGTCAGTTGTCCGTGAGTGTGTAAAGCAAGTGTTGAACTCCCGTATTAAATTGAGCAAGCAAATTCATTTCCTTCTGGGCAGCCAACTGTTTGCAGGATGAAAAAAGCTATAGTGCCTGGCTGCCTGAAGATTTAGGTGTTTTACATCGAGTCCTCATGGCCTTGCATGCTTGTCACAATGTACTTCGTATTTTCAGGAATAGCATCATCAGTTATTCCATTAGTGGACATCATGATCTCCAGTAAATGTAAAGTTTGCCCTGAGAGGATCGGCTCAAGGGTTCACCAGGCGGTGGCAGCCATTTCTCGACTACCTAGGGGAACGTTAGAGGGAAGACAGATGACCAGCAGCAGCAACCCAGGGGGAAGGGGGGGGGGAGGGGGGGTTTAGTTTAGTTTAGGTCAAAGATAAAGGGGTTTTGTTACTTGTGTATTGTTAAAAATTTCTGTATTGTTATTGTTGCGTTTGCTTTGTAAGAGGGGAAAAATTGTTGTTTGGGAAAGAAATTTCAATAAAACATATTTTTTTTTAAAAATGATCTCCAGTAAATGTGCTGCGCCATTTGCTGTCAGGATTACATGATTCGTGATTGCATGCCCCAGAGATTACAAAAGGAAACTCCTGGGGATGGATTTTATAATCCCCTACACGTCATGGCGCCGAGGTCCCAGGTTCGATCCCGGCTCTGGGTCACTGTCCATGTGGAGTTTGCACATTCTCCCAGTGTTTGCGTGGGTTTCGCCCCCACATCCCAAAAAGAGGTGCAGGCTAGGTGGATTGGCCACGCTAAATTGCCCCTTAATTGGAAAAAATTAATTGGGTACTCTGAATTTATTTAAAAAAACAATCCCCCACAGGCAGGTGTGAAGGTGGGTGGGTGGGGGGTGCACAGGAAATCCAGTGGGTGGCTTTACTTCCACCTACCCCTTGACGTGTGAAATTTTACAGGGACACGGGTGGTGTCAGGCAACCTGTTTATCCATGGGCGTGTTCAGCCCTTAAGTGGCTTTAGCCATGCGGACTGGTGTCAGACAAAGTGGGTTGGGGGAGGGGGGGGTGCGGGCTTCTTTATAGCTCTCACAAACCCATCAGAGGCACCCCGCCCATAGCCTCTTGAACCCCACCCACCCTCCCCGGGACCCCCAAGCCCAGACTTACCAGGGTTCCTTGATGTGACGGCCGATAGAAGTCTTGCCTTAAACCAACTGATGCGGCTTCAAGTATTACATTTTTGGTGGGCAGCTGATGGGTGGTCTCCCCTGCCAAATTTTTAGCCTGGGAAGCAGGGGCTATAGCACCCCATAAAATCCAGCCCTTGATCTATAAGAGAGCTATCGAAACTTTCCACCGTGCTGTCACTTGCCATTTTATGGAAGGGCAAACAGTAGCAGGAATTGACTTCCCCACGTTCTCCCAGTGTGTGGACCAGGTGGGATGAACAGAGGGTCTTTTTCTGTCTCCCATTGTTTGTCTGGTTGCACTGAAGCCATTTCTGAACAGCTTCACCATAACCGAGATCATCTAATTCACCACAGAGCAGGGTTTGACTCTGAGACTGTCCTGGTCAGTATAACTCTGATCAATACTGAGCTTCGAATTTACTGACTCAGCATTAGGGGAACCCCAAATATAAATTACTATATAATCATTAATTTATCTGATTCATTGTATCCCTTATTCTATAAATGCTTGCTAAAGTGAGGAATAATATTGTGCTTTTATGCATACGTTATGCATGTACATAAGAATAAGATGTGAACTAACACCGTATCATTACTCTAGCTGCCATACAAACTTTCTGGAACACTGTTGCATACAATCCAATCCCTTCCCATAGACTGTGGTTCCAACATTAGTAACAATTCAATGGTACCATGTGGAGCTGGGTCTTGGCCAGATTACAATGTAGAAGTTAGCCCCATGTTGTGTAACTACAAACAATCACATCTGCCAACATAGACTTTATTGTGACGGGCAAACTGGAATTAATGAAGCAAAATTAAAAGACAGACAAACTTGTTGTGAAATTAATTAAACATGATTAACAGACTTACATAGAACAGTCCTTTCATGCCAACTATTTTTGGAGCCTTCAATGCTTTGCACTTCCACCCTGAAAATTTAAAGCTCAATGAGTCAGGCCCTCCGGTTATAGTCCTTTATGTAGAGGAGTCAGACTCTCTAAGGCTCTCACTCATAAGAACATAAGAACTAGGAGCAGGAGTAGGCCATCTGGCCCCTCGAGCCTGCTCCACCATTCAATGAGATCATGGCTGATCTTTTGTGGACTCAGCTCCACTTTCCGGCCCGAATCCCTTTATTCTTCAAAAAACTATCTATCTTTATCTTAAAAACATTTAATGAAGGAGCCTCTACTGCTTCACTGGGCAAGGAATTCCATAGATTCACAACCCTTTGGGTGAAGAAGTTCCTCCTAAACTCAGTCCTAAATCTACTTCCCCTTATTTTGAGGCTATGCCCCCTAGTTCTGTTTTCACCCGCCAGTGGAAACAACCTGCTCGCATCTATCCTATCTATTCCCTTCATAATCTTATATGTTTCTATAAGATCCCCCCTCATCCTCCTAAATTCCAACAAGTACAGTCCCAGTCTACTCAACCTCTCCTCGTAATCCAACCCCTTCAGCTCTGGGATTAACCTAGTGAATCTCCTCTGCACACCCTCCAGTGCCAGTACGTCCTTTCTCAAGTAAGGAGACCAAAAGTAAGGAGACTCATCATCCTATCAGTCAGAGGAAATGGGTGAGATTCTTAATAAGTACTTTGCATCGGTATTCACCAAGGAGAGGGACATGACGGATGTTGAGGCTAGGGATGGATGTTTAAATACTCTAGGTCAAGTCGGCATAAGGAACGGGGAAGTTTGGGGTATTCTAAAAGGCATTAAGGTGGACAAGTCCCCAGGTCCGGATGGGATCTATCCCAGGTTACTGAGGGAATCGAGGGACGAAATAGCTGGGGCCTTAACAGATATCTTTGCAGCATTCTTGAGCACGGGTGAGGTCCCGGAGGACTGGAGAATTGCTAATGTTGTCCCTTTGTTAAAGATGGGTAGCAGGGATAATCCAGGGAATTATAGACCTGTGAGCTTGACGTCAGTGGTAGGCAAACTGTTAGAGAAGATACTGAAGGATAGGATCTATTCACATTTGGAAGAAAATAGACTTATCAGTGATAGGCAGCATGGTTTTGTGCAGGGAACGTCATGTCTTACAAACCTAATAGAATTCTTTGAGGAAGTGACAAAGTTAATTGATGAGGGAAGGGCTGTAGATGTCATATACATGGACTTCAGTAAGGCGTTTGATAAAGTTTCCCATGGCAGGTTGACGGAAAAAGTGAAGTCGTATGGGATTCAGGGTGTACTAGCTAAATGGATAAAGAACTGGCTGGACAACATGAGACAGAGAGTAGTGGTGGAAGGGAGTGTCTCAAAATGGAGAAAGGTGACTAGTGGTGTTCCACAGGGATCCATGCTCGGACCACTGTTGTTTGTGATATACATAAATGATCTGGACGAAGGTATAGGTGGTCTGATTAGCAAGTTTGCAGATGACACTAAGATTGGTGGAGTTGCAGATAGCGAGGAGGACTGTCAGAGAATACAGCAAAATATAGATAGATTGGAGAGTTGGGCAGAGAAATGGCAGATGGAGTTCAATCCAGGCAAATGCGAGGTGATGCATTTTGGAAGATCTAATTCAAGAGCGGACTATACGGTCAATGGAAGGGTCCTGGGGAAAATTGATGTACAGAGAGATCTGGGAGTTCAGGTCCATTGCACCCTGAAGGTGGCAACGCAGGTCGATAGAGTGGTCAAGAAGGCATACAGCATGCTTGCCTTCATCGGACGGGGTATTGAGTACAAGAGTCGGCAGGTCATGTTACAGTTGTATAGGACTTTGGTTAGGCCACATTTGGAATGCGTGCAGTTCTGGTCGCCCCATTACCAGAAGGATGTGGATGCTTTAGAGAGGGTGCAGAGGAGGTTCACCAGGATGTTGTCTGGTATGGAGGGTGCTAGCTATGAAGAAAGGCTGAGTAGATTAGGATTGTTTTCGTTGGAAAGACGGAGGTTGAGGGGGGACCTGATTGAGGTCTACAAAATTATGAGAGGTATGGACAGGGTGGATAGCAATAGCTTTTTCCAAGAGTGGGGGTGTCAATTACAAGGGGTCACGATTTCAAGTTGAGAGGGGGAAAGTTTAAGGGAGATGTGCGTGTAAAGTTTTTTACGCAGAGGGTGGTGGGTGCCTGGAACACTCTGCCAGCGGAGGTGGTAGAGGCGGGCACGATAGCATCATTTAAGATGCATCTAGACGGATATATGAACGGGTGGGGAACAGAGGGAAGTAGATCCTTGGAAAATAGAAGACAGGTTTAGATAAAGGATCTGGGTGTACGCAGGCTGGGAGGGCCGAAGGGCCTGTTCCTGTGCTGTAATTTTCTTTGTTCTTTGTTCTATCCTCACAACAGAAGTGAAGTGATTTGGGGAATAGTAATAATGTGCAGTGGAAGCTCAGCTCAGTGATCTGCTTGATTCATGCTGAGCGAGCAGCTGGCAATAGAATTTACAGTGCCCATCAAGTCTGCACCGGCCCTTGGAAAGAGCACCCAACTTAAGCCCACGCCTCCACCATATCCCCATAACCCTGTAACCCCACCTAACCATTTGGACAGTAAGGGCAATTTATCATGGCCAATCCACCTAGCCTGCACATCTTTGGATTTGTGGGAGGAAACCCACGCAGACTCGAGGAGAATATGAAGACTCCACACTGGCAGTGACCCAAGCCGGAATCGAACCTGGGACCCTAGAGCTGGGGAGCAACTGTGCTAACCAGTTGCACTACCATGCTACCATAGTTAGACATAGGAACTAAGCAAAACAACTTCACACTTTCCAATGTACAAATAGAGGAAGTTCCAGATCATCCATCCACACCTTGATGTCAACAAGCCAGGCACAACAATGGTTTTGTACATTAGAACAGTGACACTTCTAAAGGACTGCATTGACTGGAAAGCACTTTGGGATATCCTGTGAACATGAAAGGTGCTACATAAACACAAATTCATTCTTTCCTTATTTATTTTCAAAAAGGTGATTGCGGTCCTGGTGGTGTTGGAACGTTATGTGGCTTCAGCATGCATATGGAAACTGCTCTTAAGCTGATAATGTCACTGAGAGACACAATGTTAACAAGAAAACTGCAGGGATGAGAGGAGAAAGCATGCACTGGGTACATGGGACAGAAAGGAGTGGAGTAAAGACAGGGAGGATATCGCACAGGAGTGGTGATGAAGGAGGGTGGCATGTTGTGGTAAACCACTGTTACACCTGTATCAGGTGATGTAAGGTAGGACCTGTACTACAGGTTCGCCGGTAGCCCCTGCCTGCTGGCTCCGCCCAGTAGGAGGAGTATAAATATGCGTGTTCTCTATTCAGCAGCCATTTCGCCAGCTGCTCTGGGAGGCCACACATCTTACTGCAATAAAGCCACAGTTGTATCCAACCTGAGTCTTTGTACAATTGATCGTGCATCACATGTTTGACAAAAAGTTTGAGCAGGACAAGGAAGAGAAGGTCATTGTGCCACAGTCACAGCCACAAATAATGGTACCAGGGTGGCATCAGTGCTGAATTCACACTCGAAGGATTTAGGGAGGGAATGTGGAGATATGAGCACTGTGCGGGTGGTGATGGCCAAGAACCTGCAGAGGAAAGGGAAACTAAATACAGATATAGGCTGGGGCAATGCCGAGAGGTTGGGGAGTGGGCGGAGAAGGTTTTGAGGATGCTCCCACAAATACTGTGTCACCAAACCATCACATCCTCTTTACATCTCCATTTTGATGGTAAAACTGCAAAAGGAGTAACAGCTGAAACTACATCGCAGTGAGATGCAGCAGAGGGAAGTTCTGGACTTATCACCAAACACAAAATAATGAAATATCTTTTTCCTGTCAGCAGAAAACCTAAAATCACCTTCTTTAAAAATTGAACAAGGTGCAAACCAAAAGATTGAAATAACTTCAAAGATATTTTTCAGCATAATTACTGACAAGGCCAGTGAACATTATTAGGTATTCTGAAGGAGGTGCAACTTCCTGCTCTGAAACTGGGGTAAATGATAGACCGGTTTCAATGTTGCCTCAATTACAAATACAAAGATCAAGTTAGGCTCCACTTGATCATTATCTGTGTATTGTCCAAGCATTGATACTGGGCTAATGAAACAGTCAAGTGGAACTGGTTTTATGGATTTTGATTTTAGAAAAATAAAAGAAGAAAGCATTTATATTTCATGTCTTTATAATGGACGCGATCGAACGGCCACGCTGTGCCCGAAATACAGCACGACGCAGCGCAACGTGGCCAATAGAAGCCGGGGGACTCCGCTCTCAGGATCTACCCAGCTCGCAACGCCTCGCGCGATCTAACGTGATCAAGCGAGATGTTGCAATGTAAATCCCACCCAGTGTGGGCGGGAACACATTTTGGCAAATCTGCATATTAGAGCAAGACAGCTAGTCTCACTGTAATATACAGTTTCCCGAGGTACCCGAGGCTTTGGGACTTATCCCCTTCGCCTTGAGACCTCGGGTGAGTGCTGCTCAGTGGTGGTCTCCACAAACTGGGTCCAGATGGAACGGCACTTGTGGGGGGTCTCCAAGGGGATTGGAGACCCCAGGTGCATGCCCTTTGAGCAGCGTAGCACACTGGCACTGTTGGTGCTATCTGGGCACCCTGGCACTGCAATCCTGGTACCCTGGCAGTGCTAGGGTACCAGGTTGGCACTGCCAAAGTGCCAAGCTGGCATTTTTGTGCGGTGGTGATTGGGCCAGGGGTGCCTTGTGCAGGTGTTGGGGGGTGTTGGGGACTCTCTCATGGTGAGTTGGGAATTGGGGGGAAGGGAGGGGAGGGTTGGGTTGAGGGCTCCAGAGATCGGAACTCCATTTAAAAATGGCGTCTTGATCTCTTGCTACACTGAAGAGTTCCAGTGAGGGGAGCTCTTCGGTGCATAAAATGGGGCTATGTGCGGCCTCAGTCTCCCCACTTAGGCCCCCTGTCTAACCCGAGTGCTGTTCGATAGCGTTATGTTTCTCGGCGCTGTGAGCCCTGGGAAGCACTTGGCTAAACGTGCTCGCTATGGGACTTTGTTCCCATTTAGTTAAATCGCGCCCCTGGGACAAATCCCTGGCATTGGGCACCATGATTCTGCCATCCTGGCCCTGTCCCTTCCAGCCTGGCAGTGCTACCCGGGCACCTTGGCAGTGTCAGGGTGGCAGTGCCAACATGCTTGGATGCCAGAGGTAGTGCCAGGGTGCCCCTGCCCTGTCCCTGACCACCCAGGGATGTTTAATGGCTTGGGAGACCTCCCAGGTGCTATTACAACTGCTTTTCTCGCTCGGCATCAGGCTTTGCAGATATAGGAGAAAATCTCACCCGTAGCAATTTTATATAAAGTATAGCCGTAGATTGCTTTTTAAAAAAATATATTTATTAAAGTTTTTTAACACAATTTTTCTCCCTTACAAACAATAACCACCCCCCCCCCCCCCCCCCCCCCCCCCGTAACAAAGAAAAACGAGAAACCGCGCAGAGCAAGATATATACATGGCAAAATGATATATTTACACAGCTTTGTACACTGGCCCTCACCCGTACGTGCCAGTTTCCCCAACCCTTCATGTTATCTCTTGCTCATCCACCCTCCCAGGCAGTCCCCCCTTTCCCCCCCCCCCTCCCCCCCCCCTCCCAGGACGTGTGCCCCCCCCCCCCCCAGTTTGCTGCTGCTGCTGACCGACCTTCCTCTAACGCTCCGCGAGATAGTCTAGGATAGCCGTAGATTGCTGGCCATTTGGTAAGTACAGATAAATTCTTACAGCAATTGGAAGTATTTTATTCTCGGACCAACCATGAAGAGCATCACAGCAGATCCCACTCCTGTGCGCTCACTTGAGAAAGCCGGCTCACTCACTGCAGTCAGTAATAGGGTTCACATTTCCAGCAAATAGAGCTATTCTTCCATCTTGTGGCTGCCACAGAAATTGCAACGTGTCAGTAAATTCGTACAAATGTTATTCGCTGCCTATTTCTAACTAACGTTTGTACGATTAGTCTCACAAAACTCTATTTTTTTTAAACAAAGTAACCGCTCATTTAATTGGCTATGTTTAAATTAATTCTTAATGAATTTTCTCAAAGGCTTTGTTGATGATATATGAGCACTTTCAATAATTATACAGCTGCAGACTGTATTCCCTTGTGATGTGGAGTGCCCTTGAATTTTGTGCACTGTTATCAAGAATTACAGCATCCTAATTTCAAATGTTCGTGCTGCTGAAACCCTCACCCATCCCTTAGTTACCTTGAAACCTGGCTATAGCGATGCACTCCCAACTGCTCTCCAACATTCCCCCCCCCCCCCAAAGTTGAGGTCATCCAAAACTCTGCTTCCTGCGTCTTAACAAACAGCAAGTTCCATTCCCCTACCATCCCTGTGCTCGCTGACGTACATTGGCTCTCGATCAAGCAACATTTTAATTTTAAAACTCACCCTCGTTTTCAAATCTCTCCATGGCTTTAACCCTCCCAACAATCTCGGTAATCTCCTCCAACCCCACAACCCTCCGAGATACCCGCATTCCTCTAATTCTGACCTCTTGTGAGCCCCCAATTATAATTGCTCCACCACTGCTGGCTGTGCTTTTAGATGTCTAGGCTCCAAACTTTGGAATTTCCTCCCTAAACCTCTCTGCCTCTCTTGTTAGCTTTCCCCCTTTAGGACATTTCTTAAAACCTATCTCTTTCCCCAAGTTTTTGGTCATCTGACCTGATGGGCGCGGTCTAATGGCCGTGCGCCCCTGACCCGGGACGCAATGCGGCTGGTACATCTCATGAGAGGCCTCTCGCGAGACTTACCCTGCTCGCCACGCCTCGCAAGACCTAACGAGATCTCGCAGGCGTGGCGATCTGGATCCTGCTCACAATGGGCGGAGTCTCAATTTGCATATTTAAGTGTGCAATTCGGCACACTTATATATGTCTCCGCTTGATCTAACCAGCACACGGGATTGAATCCCCTCGTCGAGGCGACGTCAGGCGGCCGCCGGTTAGCACTGGTTTCCACAAACGGGGACCAAGTGGAACGGCACTTGGGGAAGGTCACCCAGGTGATTGGAGGCCCCTGGGTGGCCGGCCTCTGGGCACAGTGTGACCCTGGCACTGCTAATACCATCAGGGCACCTTGTCACTGCCCGTCTGACAGTGGCAGTACCACCTGAGCACCTGGTAGTGCCATATGGGTGCCAGTCTGGCACTGCCAGGGTGCTCACGGTCAGGCTTGTAGGGGCACTGCCAGAGTGCCAGATTGGCAGTGCCATGTGCCAAGGTGGCATTTTACCCATGCCGGGTGTGCCTTGCCCTTATGAAGTGGGGTTCGGGGGTGCTCAAGGACCCCCAGCAGGTAAGCTGGAGCTTTGGGGGAGGGAGGCAGTGTCGCGTTGGGAGGGTCAAGAGATCCTTAGTTCAGGAAATGAAGGTAAGTGCGCCCTTGGTGGGTGGAAGGTGGGTTGGGTGGCAGCGTGGATGAGGTGGTAGGATTGCAGACACAGTGGCGGTAGATAAGATGGTAAGTGGGCGAGGAGGCATGGTGGGAGGTGGTGAGGTTAAAGGGTGGCATGTGTGTAAGTTGGCATGTGCCTGGAGTGGTAGCTGGGTAGGGTGGCAGGTTGATAGGTGGGTGAGGTGGGTAGGGTATTAGGTGGATAGGGTAGCACAGTGGCAGGTGGATAGGGTGAGATTATGGAAGCTGGGCGAGATGGTAGGGTGGAAGATGGGCAGGGTGGCAGGTGACAACTAGGCAACGTGGCAGGGTGAATGATGATTGAGCTGTGTCGGATAGTAGGTGGTAAGGTAGCGGGTAGTTAGATGGCAGGTGGGCGAGGTAGGAGAGGAGTAGAATATCAGGTGTTAATTGGGTGAAGTGGGTAGAGTGATAGGTTGGTGAGGTAACTAGGGTAGTGTATAGGTAGGGTGAGTAGGGTCGTATGTGGGGAGGATGGCTGACGGGTCAGGGGTAGTTGGGTCAGGTAAGGAAGGTTGTCAGGTCAGTGGCTAAGGAGATCAGGTCAGGGGAGTCAGGGGAGTAGTCAGGTGCTGGGGTCTCGTGTCACGAACCATGCTGCTGTTAACTGAGAGGGTATTCCAACTTGGAACACTGGTTCGGGGGGGTGAATAGTTTTATTTTGTTTTGGTGTGAGGAGACAACTGAAACCCCAGTGAAAATAAACATCCCAGTTGTCATGTAACAATTACTAAAGACTATTTATTAAAATAAAGAAAAGGCAAATACAAACAGGACTACTCTACCCTCACACAATTTAAAAAATATATATATATTTATTCTCCTCCTTTTTCACATTTTCTCCCAACTTTACACCCTCCAACAATAAACAATAATCAGTAACAAATATGTCAATCCCCATATCAATAACAACGATCCCATCCTCCCACCAAACCCCAGACATTAGCCCGCATGTTCACATAAACAAATTACAAAAAGGAATTAGGGATCACCCATAGTCGCCATTAACACACACAGCCCCCCCTCCCCCAACCCCCCCCCCCCCCCAAACTAATGTTCGATGTTATCCAGTTTTTGAAAGTGCATACTGAATAATGCCCATGGATTGTAGAACCCCTCCTCCTTTCCCCTCAGTTCAAACTTAACCTTTTCAAGAGTCAAGAATTCCAACAGGTCCCCCCGCCACGCCAGGACACAGGGTGGAGAGGTTGCTCTCCATCCTATCAGGATCCGCCTTCGGGCGATCAACGAGGCGAAGGCTACAACATCTGCCTCCGCACCCGTTTCCAACCCCGGCTGGTCCGACACCCCGAATATGACCTCTCGGGGCCCCAGGTCCAGTTTCACACGCACCACTTTAGAAATTTCCCTAAAAACCTCCTTCCAGTAATGCCCCCCCCCACCCTGCAACGTTCACACACATCTACTCCTTCAAAGAATTGGCTCATCGTCGCCCTTGTGATGTGTGCTCTGTATACATCTTCAGCTGTATCAGCCCCAACCTCGCGCACGAGGTGGAGGCATTCACTCTCCAGAGCACCTCACACCAGAACCCCTCCTCCATATCCTCTCCAACTCTTCCTCTCACTTTGCTTTGATCCCTTCCAGTGGTGCCTTCTCGTCTTCCAAAATACCTCCGTAAACCGCTGACACTACCCCCTTCTCCAGTCCCCCTGTCGTCAGCACCTCCTCCAGCAATGTGGAGGCCGGCTGCACCGGAAAGCTCTGTATCTCCTTCCTGGCAAAATCTCGAACCTGCATGCATCTGAACATTTCCCCCTGCTCCAGCCCATACTTCGCTTCCAGCTCTTTCAATCCTGCAAACTGACCCCTAAGAAACAAATCTTTCAGTGTCTTAATCCCCTTCTCCTCCCATTTCCGAAAATTTCCGTCCCATCTCCCTGGCTCAAATCTGTGGTTCCCCCGAATCGGCATCTCCCTTGACCCTGCCCCCAACCCGAAGTGTTGGCGAAACTGCCATCAAATTTTCAATGAAGCTATTATTACCGGACTCCCTGAGTACTTCCCCGGGGCCATCGGGAGCGGCGCTGTTGCTAGGACTTTCAATCCCGACCCCCTGCACAAACTCTCCTCCATTCTGACCCACTGGGAATCAACCCCTCTGACCCAGCTCCGCACCTTCTCTACATTCGCCGTCCAGTAGTAATACATCAGGTTCAGAAGACCCAAACCCCCTGCCTGCCTCCCCCTTTGTAGCAGCACCTTTCTAACTCGGGCCACCTTCCCTCCCCATATGAACGAAGTAATCATTCTCTCAATCTCTCTGATACCCTCACGCAGTTAAGATGTATGTATTACTGAACACGCAGTTTTATATAGAACATACCCCATGTTACAAAATATATGACAATACCTGGGCCGCGATTCTCTGACCCGACGCCGGGTTGGAAAATCCCCAGGCTTCCCTATTCTCCGGCGCCGTTTTTCGGGCGCCCGCAGGATTCCCGCCGCGCCGGTCGGGGCCGTTGACAGTGTGCCCCCCCCCCCCACCGGCGATTCTCCGGGCCCCGATGGGCCGAGTGGCCGATGGGTTTTGCTGAGTCCCACCGGCGTGGATTACTCAGCTCCCACACGGCGGGACCTGAAGGATAGTGTGCGGGGGACCGTCCTCGAGGGGGGGGCGGGGGATCCGACCCCGGGGGGTCCCTCCTGGTGGCCTGGCCCGTGATCATGGCCTACCGACTGGCAGGTGGGCTGGTTCCGTGGGGGCCTACTTTACTCCACGCCAATCCCTTTAGGACTCCACCATATTGCCCGTGGGCCGGCGCAGAGAAGGGAACCCATGCCTATGCACGGAAATACACCGGCCGTTATGCGCATGCGCGGAAATACGCTGGCCGTTCCACGCATGCGCAAACTTGCATGGGCCGTTCCGCGTGTACTGGAGTTGCGGGGCCCACTCTGGCGCCAACCTAGCCCCCGAGGAAGGGGAGAATTCCTCACCTTCGGGGGCCGTTGACGCCAGTGCCGTTGGAGAATCCCGCCCCTGAACTCTGTAAGACTTTCTTTGTTCCCCAAACAACATTCAAATTGAATAACCAGCTGTAGTTACCACACAATACAGGGATGATACTCAAATCTGGGAATCATCTTCTTCCTGGACAAGCAAAGATATTTTAAAACTGTTGTTACAAAGGTTTACTGCACTGCCTTGACTCCAAGACAGAGAAGATTGTTTGCTGTAAACTTGGCCTTCAGGCTTGGTGGCTGGAAACTGACCAGTTCACTTTCTGAGACTGCTGGATGGTAATTGGCTCTCCTGGCTTTTCAGGGTCTGGGCGATTATACCTTTGTTGTTCCTTGATTATGTTTTTCTGTGTATTCAGCTGTCTGCCCCCATCGACTTCCTTGACTGTACATTGGGGGAAGCAGTGGCATAGTGGTATTGTCACTAGGCTAGTAACCAAGTGACCCAGGTTAATGCTCTCGGGATCTGGGTTTGAACCCTGCCATGGCAGATGCTGAAACTGATATTCAATAAAAGTCTCAAATTTTAAAAAGTCTAATGATGAGCATTGTTGAATGTTGTAAAAACCCATCTGGCACACTAGTGTTCTTTCGGGAAGGAATTGGTCTCCTTACCTGATCTGGCCTACATGTGAATCCAGATCCACAGCAATGTTAAATGTGTTCTGAAATGGCCGAGCAAGTCATTCAGTTCAAGGCCAAGTAGGGATGGGCAATAAATGCTGGCCCAGTGATGCCAACATCTCATGAATGAAAAAAAAATAACATATGCATATGGCGTGGATGTTCTCAATCATCTGTCTGTCTCCTCCATAAACTAGTCACACTTGATTATTACCTAAATTACCATTCTAAACTTGTTACCGGGAGTTGCAGGCCAACGGAGGCCCCTTTGTAAAGAACAAAGAACAATACAGCACAGGAACCGGCCCTTTGGCCCTCCAAGCCTGTACCAGTCATTTTTTTTATTTTAAATATATTGATTAAAGTTTTTTAACACAATTTTTCTCCCTTACAAACAATAGCAGCCCCCCCCCCCGTAACAAAATAACAAGAAATCGCACAGAGCAAGATATATACATGGTAAAATGATATGTTTACATAGCTTTATACACTGGCTCTCTCCCGCACGTGCCAGTTTCCCCAACCCTTCATGTTATCTCTTGCTCATCCTCCCTCCCAGGCAATCCCCCGTTCCCCCCCCCCTTCCCCCCCTCCCTCCCAGGACGTGTGTGCCCCCCCCCCCCCCACCCCCAGGTTCCTGCTGCTGTTGACCGACTTTCCTCTAACGCTCCGCGAGATAGTCTAGGAACGGTTGCCACCGCCTGTAGAACCCCTGCGCAGACCCTCTCAAGGCGAACTTAATCCTCTCCAGCTTTGTGAACCCAGCCATGTCGTTTATCCAGGCCTCCACGCTGGGGGACTTCGCCTCCTTCCACATTAGCAAGATCCTTCGCCGGGCTACTAGGGACGCAAAGGCCAGAATGCCGGCCTCTTTCGCCTCCTGCACTCCCGGCTCGTCCACTGCTCCAAATATTGCTAGCCCCCAGCTTGGCTTGACCAGGACTTTCCCCACCTGAGATATTGCTCCCGCCACTCCTCTCCAGAAGCCCTCCAGTGGCGGGCATGACCAAAACATATGGACATGGTTCGCCGGGCTCCCTGAGCACCTTCCACATCTGTCCTCCACCCCAAAGAACCTACTCAACCTCGCCCCCGTCAAGTGCGCTCTATGAACCACCTTAAATTGTATCAGGCTAAGCCTGGCACACGAGGAAGAGGAATTAACCCTACCTAGGGCATCAGCCCACAGACCTTCCTCAATCTCCTCCCCCAGCTCCTCCTCCCATTTACTTCAGCTCCTCTACCAGCGTTTCCCCCTCTTCTTTCATCTCCTGGTGTATTGCCGACACCTTGCCCTCCCCGACCCATACACCCGAGATCACCCTGTCTTGAATTTCTTGTGCTGGGAGCAACGGGAATTCCCTCACCTGTCGCCTCACAAACACCCTCACCTGCATATATCTAAAGGCATTTCCCGGGGGTATCTCAAACTTCTCCTCCAGTGCCCCTAGGCTCGCAAATGTCCCGTCGATGAACAGGTCCCCCATTCTTCTAATCCCCGCCCGATGCCAGCTCTGAAACCCCCCGTCCATCTTCCCCGGGACAAACCGGTGGTTACCCCTGATCGGGGACCACACCGAGGCTCCCATTGCACCCCTGTGCCGTCTCCACTGGCCCCAGATCCTTAGCGTTGCCGCCACCACCGGGCTCGTGGTATACTTTGTCGGCGAGAGCAGCAGCGGTGCCGTCACCAACGTCCCCAGGCTCGTTCCTTTACAGGACGCCATCTCCATCCTCTTCCATGCCGCCCCCTCTCCCTCCATCACCCACTTGCGGATCATCGCCACATTTGCTGCCCAGTAGTAGCTCCCCAGGTTTGGCAGCGCCAACCCTCCTCGGTCCCTACTGCGTTCCAGGAACCCTCTCCTTACCCTCGGGGTCCTATTCGCCCACACAAACCCCATTATACTCCTACCTACTCTCTTGAAAAAGGCCTTGGTGATCACGATGGGAAGGCACTGAAACACAAATAGAAACCTCGGAAGGACCACCATTTTGACCGACTGCACTCTACCCTCTAGCGAGAGCGGTAACATGTCCCATCTTTTGAAGTCCTCCTCCATTTGCTCCACCAACCTCGTCAGATTCAGTTTATGTAGAGCCTGTACCAGTCATGATACCATCCTTGGCCAAAACCCTCAGCACTTCCGAGTGCCTTATCCCTCTATACCCATCCTATCCATGTATTTGTCAAAATGCCTTTTGAATGCGGCTAATATATCTGCTTCCACAACCTCCCCTGGCAACGCGTTCCAGGCACTCACCACCCTCTGTGTAAAAAACCTGCCTCGTACATCTCCTCTAAACTTTGCCCCGTGGACCTTAAACCAATGCCCCCTGGTGACTGACCCCTCCACCTTGGGAAAGAGTGCCTGCCCATCCACTCTATCCATGCCCCTCATAATCTTGTAGACTCTATCAGGTCACCCCTCAACCTCCGTCTTTCTAATGAAAACAGTCCGAGTCTAGTCAGCCTCTGCACATAGCTAACACCCTCCAGATCAGGCAACATCTTGGTAAACCTCCTCTGCACCCTCTCCGAACCCTCCACATCTTTCTGGTAGTGTGGGGACCAGAATGGTGCACAATATTCCAATATTAAATACTGTCTGCTGCTGTTTCCAGACAGGTTGTTTTGGAGCAGTCAAGGGTCGGGGCTGGTTGGGGAGTCAGTTTAAGTGTCAGTTGGAGATGTTAGACTAGGTATTAATCTGTCTGATATTTCCTGGGAATCTATCCAGGTAAGTACGTCGGAACTGTCCGAACTTTCTGACTCTACCTCAGGGTTGGAGACTTTTGGAGGGTCCCAGAGAGCAGGGGAATTACCCATTGGAAATTTAAATTACCTGGGCAATTCCCATGGAATCAGTGCATTGGGACCTCCACGAGGTCCCATAGTGCATCTTCCGGGGTACATCCGGCCCGCGACAATCCGGAGACCGGAAGATCTGGGGCTGGATCCTCCGTCCCGCCGCGCCACATTTCTGTTTCAGCCCGCCGGCGGGATGCGGCTGGTCAATGGGGTTT
This sequence comes from Scyliorhinus torazame, assembly GCF_047496885.1. Lineage (NCBI taxonomy): Eukaryota > Metazoa > Chordata > Chondrichthyes > Carcharhiniformes > Scyliorhinidae > Scyliorhinus > Scyliorhinus torazame. Next base: position 77,026,457 of record NC_092712.1, read on the forward strand.
CCCATTGTGGGGCAGCCCCATGCCGCCTGGAAACCCCCGGGCTACCAGCAAAACGGAGCATCCCGCCGGCGGAGATTCCAGCCCCAGTGCTTTAGTATAGGAATGTTAGGGGAGAGAGAGTCTTAGGTACCAGGGGGTGTTGCTGGGCGAGGGATGGGTATTGAGCAGTGAGAGAGGTTGGCAGTACGTTGGGTGAGATGAGGTGTGCAGATACATTCACTGACCTTGAACACCTCCCGGGTGAGGTCATCAATCCTTTTTCGACACTGCTACCATGTCCCAAGTGAAAAACTCTCAGCACCAACAATCCTGCAGAGGCTCATTTTTCAAGGCTTTCCTGCCCCCTGATGAGAACATGACCTTCTTCCTGGCTTCCACCTCTCTCCAGTGCGTCCAGGGCAATGTCACTGAGGTGGGCAGCCCTTTCCTTCACCGGTTGCCCTCCTCCTCCCTCAGTGCTCCAACAGTGATTAGCAAGCAGCCTGTGGTACATCAACACAACTTCCCTTTCTGTACAGCGTCTTTACAAAGAGAAGGCTGAGAGTATCTCATGGTCTCTTCACAATGCTGCTTGGCTCTCTGTGACAACACACAGGATTCTGGCTGCACTATGGAGACCAGCTCAGTACGGGGGCCCATTCGTGGCCACATTACAATTAGGTAAACGATATGGGGTACACATACTTCACATGTTGCACCCGCACACCCCCTTGCTTCCAACCAGTATGGGCAGGTCATAAATCACCCCCCCCCCCCCCCCCCACCCACCCCCACCCAGGCAATCAGGGCAAGAAGAATTTCTATTTTAAAACCTTTTCACTGAAGGAAGTGCTAGAGGTTGTTTTGATTAAATCTGGCTCAGTTCTAAAAACGTCCATCCTATTTATAGTACATTACACACAATGCCACTCAACATCAATCATAGTGTTTCTAATTTTGTATGAAAAACATTACTAACTTTTCTCAAGAGGACTCTTCTGATAACTTCCTTGCAGGGCATGACATTTCAGTCCATTCATGCTGTGGAAACATGCAGCACTGAATGAGGAGGGCACTTGGCCCATATTCTTCTGCTGGCTCATTGCAAGATTTATTCAGTTAGGCCCATTCTTCTCCTTGCATTTTGTTTCTGTCTCTGTACATGTACTGCGCAGTAAATTATCCACTTCCCTCCTGAAAGTTACTCTCAAACCTGTTTTCACCTTCCTTTCAGGCAGTGCTGTCCAGATCTTGGTGCATTTTTATGATGTTGTGCAGGAATTTTTAAAAAATAAATAAATTTAGAGTATCCAATTCATTTTTTCCAATTAAGGAGCAATTTAGCGAGGCCAATCCACCTAGCCTGCAAATCTTTGGGTTGTGGGGGGTGAAACCCACGCAAACACTGGGAGAATGTGCAAACTCCACACGGACAGTGACCCAGAGCAGGGATCGAACCTGGGACCTCAGCGCCGTGAGGTAACAGGGCTAACCCACTGTGCCACCGTGCTGCCCGATGCTGTGCAGGAATTACCATCAAACTATTTGTACATTTAAGATTAAACAAAAACCGCAGTGAGAAAAACCTTAGCAGCTGATGGGAAAATTCATTATCAGCTTGTAACTGAATCTGATACTCTGTATGCTTTAAACAGCAAGGACTAGCACGTGTGGGCCAGTAATATAAACAAATATACAAATTAAGAGCAGAAGGAGTCCACTCGGCCCCTCGAGCTTGCTCCACTGTTCAATATCATGGATGATCAGATTGTAACCTCAACCTCAACATTCCTGCCCACCCCCCATAACCTTATATCCCCTTGTTAATCAAGAGTCTATCTCCCTCTGCCTTAAAAATATCCAAAGAATCTACTTCCATTGCCTTTTGAGGAAGAGAGTTCCAAACACTCAGGACCCTCAGAGAGAAAAATATCCCCATCTCCGTCTTAAATAAGCAACCTATGGCATGGCATGAATTTCAGCACGTTCATGCTATAGAATCATGAATCACTAAAGGAGGGCATTTGGCCTATCATTCTTTCAGGCAGTGCATTTCGGATCCTGATCCTTGTTTTTAAACAGTGACCCCTAGATCTAGATTCACCCACAGGAGGAAACATCCTCTCCACATCCACCCTGTCAAGACCCCTTAAGATCTTAAAGGTTTTGTACTCTGAACACCAGTGAAGGCAAACCTAACCCACCCAGCGTTTCCTCATAAGACCCCCATGGGGCATGGACTATGCTCCATCCGGTTCCAAGTAATTACACTAAGTATAAACTCCCCCAGTAAAAGGGGGCGGGATTTCCCCTTGACAAGGCGAACCTCACTGTATAAAACCCCCGGCCTGCATGCAGGTGCAGGTCAGGGAGGGCGACGCTTCGGGGCGAGGAATTGTTAGTTGTGTTCATTGTGTACACTCAAATAAACCTGAGTTCATTTTATCCTGCCGTGCGTTCCTGCGTCTCTTTAGTTGGATTCTACTGTGGCGATGAGGCTGAAATGGAGCTGCCGCAGGCATCACGTCCTGTACTGCCGAACCACTTTGTCCAGGCCCAGAGAGGCCTCTACTCCAGCCATAGAGATGCTGCACATCGGGAAACTTGAACAATTCAACGTAAGGTAGCGATGACTGGACCCAGGACGTTGAGAGGGTACAATATATTTTTGTTCAAATGCCATAGTTGGGGACCAGCGGCAAACTGTGATATTATTCACCTAAATACCCGAGACATGTGGGGACCAGTCGGTAGGCTTGCCCTTGGTGGTCGTCCATGGTGGAGGTCCCAGCTTGTTGGGCTGCGACTAGCTGCGCCACTTGAAGTTGGACTGGCAGCAAGTCTGCCGAATGTACCCCCATGGCCCGGAAGGAGTTCTGATGAAGTCCCCAAAGGTTTTCGCTGACGGTCTCAGCACCATCAAAGGAGCAGTGGCTAAAATCAGTGCAGTCGAACACGCGCAACCTCGCTATTTCCGCACCTGGCCGATACCATACACACTGCTCCCCAAGGTCGACGCCGAGATAGATCGCCTGGAGAACCTGGGCATCAACCGTCCTGTCCATTTCTCTGACTGGGCTGCACCAGTAGTACCGGTGTTGAAACCCAACAGATCCATGCGGTTGTGTGGAGACTATAAAATGACGATAAACCGGGTTTCCCGTCTCGACCATTACCCGGTCCCGTGCATCGAGGACCTGTACGCCAAGCTCAATGGCGGAAAGATGTTTGCCAAACACAACATGAGCCACATGCACCTACAATTGGCCCTGGATCCAGGCTCCTGGTGGTTTGTCACCCTCAATACCCACAGGGGCTGTACGAATACACCCGGTTGCCATTCGGAATTTCCTTGGCCTCCGCGATATTCCAGCGGGTTATGGAGAACATCCTGAGGGGTCTGCCCAGGCCGTATACCTGGATGACGTCCTCATCACTGGGGCCTCAGGCAGGGAACACTTGGACAACCTGGCTGAAGTCCTCTGGCGGTTCGAGCAGGTTGGCATCCGCCTACGGAGGGAGAAGTGCATTTTCAATGCCCCGGGGTCGCCTATTTAGGGTAGTGGATGGACCGGCACGGCCTACACCCAGTTGAAGACAAGGTGTGCCCCATCCAACAGGCACCCAGCCCACAAGGTCAAACCAAACTGTGCTGTTTTTTAGGCATCATCAATTATTGTGTGAAGTTCATCCCCAACTTGGCTACGCTGTTCAGCCCATTCCACCAATTATTGAAAAAGGGATGCCAGTGGGAATGCGGTCCTCCGCACCAGAAAGCATTCCAGGAGGTGAAGCAACGGTTGTCCTCCGAGAAGCTGCTCACGTCCTTCAACCCTGCTGCTTCTCCTGACATGTGACGCTTCCCCTTAGAGCCATCCTCGAACACTGAATGCTCGACGGATCGGAACGGCCAATCGCTTTTGCATCGCACACACTCGCTGAGCGTAACTTTGCACAAATTGAGTTGGAGGGTCTGGCTGTCATTTTTAGAGTTCACAAATTCCACCAAAACGTCTGCAGACACACGTTTACCGTTCACACAGACCACAAACCCTTGCTCGGACTGTTCAAGGAAGATTGTGTGATTCCCCCGATAGCATCCGCCAGGGCCTAGCAGTGGGGTTTACTCTTGGCCGCTTCTGAATATACATTGGAACACCGCCCAGGCACACGGACCCCCACACTGATGACACCGCCCAGGCACACGGACCCCCACACTGATGACACCGCCCAGGCACACGGACCCCCACACTGATGACACCGCCCAGGCACACGGACCCCCACACTGATGACACCGCCCAGGCACACGGACCCCCACACTGATGACACCGCCCAGGCACACGGACCCCCACACTGATGACACCGCCCAGGCACACGGACCCCCACACTGATGACACCGCCCAGGCACACGGACCCCCACACTGATGACACCGCCCAGGCACACGGACCCCCACACTGATGACACCGCCCAGGCACACGGACCCCCACACTGATGACACCGCCCAGGCACACGGACCCCCACACTGATGACACCGCCCAGGCACACGGACCCCCACACTGATGACACCGCCCAGGCACACGGACCCCCACACTGATGACACCGCCCAGGCACACGGACCCCCACACTGATGACACCGCCCAGGCACACGGACCCCCACAGAGATGACACCGCCCAGGCACACGGACCCCCACACTGATGACACCGCCCAGGCACACGGACCCCCACACTGATGACACCGCCCAGGCACACGGACCCCCACACTGATGACACCGCCCAGGCACACGGACCCCCACACTGATGACACCGCCCAGGCATACGGACCCCCACACTGATGACACCGCCCAGGCACACGGACCCCCACACTGATGACACCGCCCAGGCACACGGACCCCCACACTGATGACACCGCCCAGGCACACGGACCCCCACACTGATGACACCGCCCAGGCACACGGACCCCCACACTGATGACACCGCCCAGGCACACGGACCCCCACACTGATGACACCGCCCAGGCACACGGACCCCCACACTGATGACACCGCCCAGGCACACGGACCCCCACACTGATGCATTGAGCCACCTACCCCCCTCCACGAGGCCGCCGGTATCCACCTCAGTCGCAAATGTCATTGCGGCCCACCATTTCATGGACTCTCTGCCGGTCATGGCTGCTTGCGTCAGAGAATGGACCCAGACAGACCGCAGTTATCCTGGGTACAACACATACTTCAGAATGGAACCCAGCTCCAGGCCTTGCCCGATAACCTAAGGGCCTACACTACAAAGCTCCCGGAGTTTAGCATGGAGGACAGCGTCTTATTGTGGGGGACGTGGGTGGTCATCCCAGAACAGGGCCACTACTACAGGACCTCCACAGTGGACACCCGGGGGTGTTGAAAATGAAGATGCTCACCCGGAATTATTTTTATTGGCCTGGGATCAATTGAGAAGGTGGCCCAATGCTTCGGGCCATGCCAAGAGAACCAGACGGCTCCACTGGCTGCACCATGCACCCCTTTTAAATCTCTTTAACTTCAGGAATTGTAAAATCTCATTTTTTAAAAAATATACATATAAATATATAAACAAACCCAAAAAACAGGATGTTTCAGCCACAGGTCCACCCATTTTACCTTTCTTAATACAAATATATACAGTTTCTATTCAAATTAAAAATTATACCTTGTTTCTAACTACTTTTGAAATTCACAGCCTTCAACACGTCATTGATGACGATGAACATCTTGCCAAGGTCATCCCCACACCCCCACTACTTGCCTTCAAACAACCGCGCAACCTCAAACGAACCATTGTTTGCAGCAAACTACCCAGCCTTCAGAACAGTGACCACGACACCACACAACCCTGCCATGGCAATCTCTGCAAGACGTGCCAGATCATCGACATGGATACCACCATTACACGTGAGCACACCACCCACCAGGTACGCGGTACATACTCCTGCGACTCGGCCAACGTTGTCTACCTCATACGCTGCAGGAAAGGATGTCCCGAAGCGTGGTACATTGGCGAGACCATGCAGACGCTTCGACAACGAATGAACGGACATCGTGCGACAATCACCAGGCAGGAATGTTCCCTTCCAGTCGGGGAACACTTCAGCAGTCAAGGGCATTCAGCCTCTGATCTCCGGGTAAGCGTTCTCCAAGGCGGCCTTCAGGACCCGCGACAACGCAGAATCGCCGAGCAGAAACTTATAGCCAAGTTCCGCACACATGAGTGCGGCCTCAACCGGGACCTGGGATTCATGTCGCATTACATTCATCCCCCACCATCTGGCCTGCGAAATCCTACCAACTGTCCTGGCTTGAGACAATTCACACCTCTTTAACCTGGGGTTACCCCATCTCTGGATCTGTAAAGATTTAATCACCTGCTAATGCTCGCATTCCAAGCATTGTTTGGCATCTTTGAATTTGTCTATATATTTGTTTCTGGAACATACTTCTTCATTCACCTGAGGAAGGAGCAGCGCTCCGAAAGCTAGTGACATCGAAACAAACCTGTTGGACTTTAACCTGGTGTTGTAAGACTTCTTACTGTGCTCACCCCAGTCCAACGCCGGCATCTCCACATCACTTTTAAAATTGATCACATAAATAAGTGTTAATTCCAGTCAATACGTCTTTCAGTATGGAGGTATGTTTGAAGTGATTAGATTGTTATGCATCACATCACACTTCACCTAATTCAGTTATCAGTTATCGTAATGAATTTTGACAGTGTCAGATTGTTCGTCGTAAGGCAGTTCCAAATTAGAAAGGTTGGAGCTCTTGAGCAGCTAATAGTTAGCACACATAAGGATTACCAAGAAGTGTGTACGTTTAAAAAAAGTTCATTCTTGGGATTTGCCCGTTGCTTATTGTCCATCTCTATTGATCCTGGAGAAATTGGTTTGTCAGCATACTTCTTATAAGGACTGAACTAATTGGATTGGGAGGGCACAAGACAGCGCAATGTCATAGAAGTTCAGAAAAATCACAGCAGCAACTGTAATCAAAGGATTGCTAACTCCATATGAAATATGGCAGGGTGTATTATGGCTTTTTCCTAATTGCATCTTGCAATTGAAGATCGATGTAATGATATGTAATAAGGAGAATAAAGGGTTAACAAGATGATGTTCATGTATCTCAACACTAGATGGCATCCCTGAGTAGTCTTATAAAAGACTGCGACTCTAAGCATTCTGGGAGACGCTTATGGAGAAGGATAGTGCGAGGTTGAGATAGAGTATTGGTTGTATTAGAGAGACATAATAAATTACTGTAACATAGATTCAATACTGTTATTTTGTTAGCTATTACTTAGTAGAGAGAGCAAACCATTTAAAGTAGTGTAAAATAAACTAGCTTTGTTTTAAATACATAGCTTGATGTTCTTTGTAAACACTACGACTTTGAGCTATCTTGGAGAACTATACAAGGAACATCACAATTCAGACCTGTTTTCTTACTGCGTCACAGTTCAGTTTTCCCCTAGCATGGTAACTGAGGAAACAAAATATTTGACTATGGAAACGGGAAAAACAGTTTGTGCTGTTAAGTGCGACAGTACTATGCAACAATTTTGAAATTTCTGGAAGGTACCTACGTGACTAGCTAGTAAATATTTGTGAACAGTAAGTCACTCGCGGGGCAGATCAAGAAGTGGGGCTAGTCAGCAGCCTGGAGAATCATGTGATCAAGACAGAAGTACCTCTGTTAAGTGTGCATGGCTTTTTATTATTAGCAGAGCCACAAGCGATCGTATTTGCTTGTAAGTTTAGCTTTCTTGAAGTAAAAAGCTTTTCTGATGCAATGCTCTTGGGTGATTCTACCCTCAGTCGATTCATTGAGTCTGAAAATCCTGATAAAATACAACTTTAGAGTTATAGCCCTTACGACCATTATGGGGCCTATCAATTTTACATTGTTTATTTGGAAATCGTGTTTTTCAACTCTTCGTAAGTTGCGATGGTGATGGTGATCTATTTTAGAACTTTTTATTATGTACTGTATTTTCTGAAAGCACGTTTTTTACATTAACCAAATTTCTTTTGTCAATTTATTACCACATATTCTGACACTTGTTGCTATATTTATTTGGTTATAAATATGGCGGTCAATATGGTCGCCTTCCTTAATCCTAATTACGTTTGCTTTAGAGTCGCCAGGTATTTTTCGATACCACCGCAAGGTTCAAACCCGAATACAGATCAAAGAGCCAATACACCAGTTAGTTAGTTCAAAGTCAATACTATTTATTTACACACGCAGTAATATCTACTCATGCACAAAATACTACAAACTAAACTATCTCTAACGCTAACGCCTATACTTGGCTTCGGGTGCCCACTCAGTCAGAGGAACAATGGCCATTGTTCGGATCTGAGGCTGCTGGGTTCGAAGTGATACAGGAGAACAGCTAAGGTCGTCCGCCTGGTAGCGAGCATTGACCTTGGACTTACTTGCTTCAGGTGTAGCTGGTGGAAGGGTCTCTCCGCTTTGAGAGCCGGGTCCAAGAGAGTGATTCTCTCTCGGGGGTTTCTTCTTATACCTGAAGGGGCTTTGCGCGCTTTTCGGCGGGCCTTGAACTTGGCCCCAATCAATTGGGCCGTATCTTGATCACTCGTATTGATCCTGACCAATAAAGGGGTGGGTGCCCTGATGGCTGGGCGTGTCCTAGGTGGCCGTTGGTCTTGCTTTGTTTATGCTTTCGGTTTGGGGAACTGGCGCCGCGATGTCTGGAGCTAGATCGGTTGCTTGAGTGTCTTTCCTTTGTTCCTGGAGATGGGCCATCAATATGCTAATTGCCCTACACTTTCAGTCCTGTCTGGGAGCTGTTGCTTCAATATGCATACAGGCTCTGTGCCTGCTTGCTTTCCTAACATTGTCCATAGTTCCCTACAGTCTTTGCGATCATCCATTTTGTATTCTGCAAGTGGCCGTCCCAGATGGCTACACACTTCAGATAGATGACTATTTTTGAATGATACGGTTGCTCTGTGATAAGTTGGTTGATGTCAGCCTAAGCTGCAATGTAGAGTCTAGGTTGATTTCAGTGCCCTCACACTAGAAGAAAGAAAATAATAATAATCACTTATTGTTACAAGTAGGCTTCAATTAAGTTACTGTGAAAAGCCCCCAGTTGCCACATTCCAGCAACTGTTCGGGGAGGCCGGTACGGGAATTGAACCCGCGCTGCTGCCATTGTTCTGCATTACAAGCCAGCTATTTAGCCCACTGTGCTAAACTAGCCTCTGTTGAAAGGCTGACAAATATCCCAATGTGCTTGACTGTCAATGAGGTGTGTTTGAAGTGTGGCCACTGGTGTAATGTGGGAAATGTGGCAGCCAATGTCTGCACAGCAAACTCCCATAAACGAGATAATGACCAGGTCTTGGGCGGGATTCTCCATTCCTGAGGCTAAGTGTTGACGCCAGGGCAAGTTTAGTAGACTTCTATGACAGCAAAACTGGTGCCGCACCTGGACCAATACACCGACCGTTAAGGGGCTAGCACCGGCTACACATGGAATACGATCGATTCCAATGACAAACTGTGCGGGATATGCCGGGTTCAGGATTGACACTCAGGAGGCTGACAAGCTGCAGCCACATATACACACTTCACTCCCCACTCACACCATCCCAGCCAACAAAATGCCAGCAAGGAGAGTGGCACCCCGTGTTTTGTTACCTGTGTGGTAGGTAGCATGTGCTACTCAATCCTTGGTTAATGAAGAGGTCTTCTGAATCTCGATGAAGAAGACTCGAACTCATCCAGTAGTAACAAAAGGTTTATTGAGTAACTATAACAATAATTGCATGAGTTCTTTACTTTAACTTTGATACTAGTGATAAGGTTAACAAGATCTAACTACGGTAACTATACGTAACTCCACTAGCCATCTGAACTAGTCTGCTATTGCCCTGGTCACAGTGCATCCAAGAGAGAGCCAGAGACCCAATGTGGTTGCCTTTTATACCCTGTTGGTCTGGCCCTCTAGTGATCATGTGGTGCTACTGATTACACATTAACCCCTTGTGTACATGCACATATAGAGATCACTACATCTCCCTTTTTTCGTGTTACATATTTTCTGTATGTTGTAAAGAAAATTGAACAAACATAATGGATGCAGTTTGCAAATGTATTACATAAAATCAATGAGTTAGTCCGTCAAATGTGATACATTTAGTCTCTAAGGTTTTTTTGCTTGCGTGAAATAGGTAGACAAATGATGTTATGTACAAGTTGTGATGATCTTGATGATTATACAAAGCCAATTAATATTTATGAGTCCAATCTTAATAAAAATATTTGTGAGTCCAAACTTTATGAATTTGTTCGGTTGAGTTGCTTTTGTCTTCTGTTGTTGAAGTGGTGATGTTGGTGTCGTTATTTCTTTGTGAACGTCGTCAGTGTCCTTGGGTTTAAGTGACCATCAAGTCATCATGAGGTGTTCGAATGGTCGAATCACTTTGCTGTCTGATTTAGACTTTCTTTTTTTTTCTATACTTGTGGTAGTGATTCTGTATTACACCATTGTCTGACCTGGACGTTTTTCAATGCTTGCGGTATTGATTCTGTATGTCATCTTTGTCATCTGACCTGGACTTTTTCCTGTGCTTGCGGTATTGATCTACTGTGTCATCTGCCTTGAAAGCTGGCATGCTTGTTTGTTCTGGAGCAGATGTGAATTTGTGAGATTCTTTGTCATACCTTGGCATGTTTGTAGTCTTGTCATTGTTTTGCAGTGTGCTGTGGCATTGTCTTTCATGTGCAGAGTTGTACCATGTTGTACAGGTCATTGTTTCATTGTTGTTGTTTCTGTTGTTTCTGTGCTTGTTGTTTTCGTTGTCGTTCTTGTTGTTGTCGTCGTTCTTGTTGTTGTTTTTGTCATGCTTGTTGATTCTGTTTTTGTTGTTTTCGCTGTTGTTCTTGTTGTCTTTCTTGTCATGCTTGTTGTTTCTGTTATGCGTCTTTGTTGTTTTTGTTGTTGCTGTTGTTGTTCTTGTTTTTGCTGTGCGCCTTGCGGTGTTTGTTTGTTCTTGTTGCGCTCAATGAGTATTCTGTGTGCATGTTTTGTGTCATTGTCACAGTTATTGGTGTCAGTGTCTGTTGTGGTATCTGTTACATTGAACGTTTCTTCTTAAGAATTGTGAGAATGATCTGATGTTGCATTGATGTTGGTGACATCAGTCATTTGTGGTGGATTTGATTCCTTTTCTTTGCTTCTTGGTACTCCTCTTCCAGAGTCATGTCTGGTTCATTTAAATCATGATTGATTTCTTTGTGCTCCTCTTTTGGAGTTATTTCTGGTTCATTTGAATCACCTTTGGTTTCTTGGTGCTTCTCTTCTGGAGTCAAAATCTTCACGATTTCATTTTCTTGTTGGTCTTGGTGCTCCTCTTCTGGAATCAAAATCTTCAAGATTTCATTTGACGTGGTCTCTCTGGACTCATGAGTAGCCCTCCTCTGATTGTTGAGTGCTTCTGTGCAGACGAGCTGAGATCTGTCAGTCTCGCTGTGATCCTGCACATCCTGTATGGGAATTGTGATTTCTTCGTCCTTGTCTCACATACAGTGGGTTGACATTCGGTCTCTTCTTGTTGGTTAAATGAGCTGGGTAGACTTTCATAGTCTTCTTCTGGTGGCTCAAATAAGCTGGGTAGACTGTCTTCTTGTTGGTTAAATGAGCTGGGTTCTGGTGGCTCAAATAAGCTGGGTAGACTGTCATAGTCTTTTTGTTGTTCACGTGAGCAGACTTTCATAGTCTGCTGCTGGTTGCGCAGATAAGGTGGATAGACCTTCATAGTCTTGTTCATGCATGGCGTTCGCTATGGAGTGTTTGCTTGCTTCCATTTTTGAGTCTGTCACCCAGCCGTCTGTGGAGGCTTGCATTGCTCTCTTTGTGGAGGCTTGTGTCGCTCTCTCTGTGGAGTCTTTCATCGCTCTCTCTGTGGAGTCTTTCGTCGCTCTCTCTGTGGAGTATTTCATCACTCTCTCTGTGGAGTCTTTCATCGCTCTCTCCGTGGAGTTTGTCATCGCTCTCTGTGTGGAGTCGTGCTGTAGAATCGATCTGTGCTCTCTGTGTGGCGTCATCTTCTTCTTGGGCATTGCTGTCATCCAGTGTATCGACGATCTGCCATGGCATCATGGTATTGGATTCATCTACCATGAGAAGAGTCGTGTTGAGCGTTTCAACCGTGTTGCTGATGCAATGATCTCTTTTTGTTTCGGATTTGTCATTGTGCTCTCTATGTCCAATGAAGAAATCATCTTCTGAGTAGTATTCTTCAATGAACAAATCACTGTGCTCTCCTCTTTGGGTGGTGCAAACTGTTTGTGCCAGGGTGCTGCGGAGATAATTTTAAACTGCTGTTGTAAGTTCGGGCATTGTTCTGTCTTTTGGTGTAAGAAAATTTGGTTTTGCAGCTTTAAATGTCTTTTTGTTCATTTTCACGCTTTTCCCTTTTAAGTGGGCGTGGTCTGGGTCCTCTGACATCATGACGCTTGTGACGTCATGCGTAGGAATCGATTGCGAATGCGCAATTCGAATTTCCTTTACAGTGCGCTCTTTTCGCAACTGCGCATGGGTGGCTTCGCGAGTGTATTTTGCCATTTTCCTTCTTTTTGAGAAGGGCGCATGTGCGTACTGGCTGGAACGCTCTGTCTCAGGATGGCTGCCAATCAAAAAGCGCTGTTGCATCGAGTGAGATCCTGCCTCTGCCTCGTGGTGAGTGTTTGCGCCATTTTTACCGGTTTTGTTTTCTGGATACTGATTCTGTGTTTGTAAAGACTCACAGTATTGATTTTGGTTTTGTTCATAAGCAAGGCATTTTTGTATAGCAGTCACTAGAGTTAGGTACCTAACGTGTGAAAGTTCTTCCTTCAAGTTTTTGTCAGATAGTCCAGAAATTAATTGATCCATTATCATAGTGTCTCTGAAAGCAGCATAATCACAGCCTTGTGGTATTGACTTGAGATTTGTGATAAAATCAGTGATGGGCCCTCCGTTTCTCTGGCATTTATGACAAGAGTTAAATCTTCTCCAGACTGACTCTTACAGTGTTCATCAAATTTTTGAGTATTACTTCTATTTTGGTGTTGTCTTCACCTTCTAAGCAATTAAAGCAATTATAGATTTCTCTAGCTACATGCCCTCCTATTGAGAGTAGTAGTGCTACTTTCATTGCGTCAGAGACCGTGCTTAAATCATTAGCTGCGATAAATATTTGGAATAACTGTTCAAATCTTTTCCAGTTATAACTTAAATTACCAGTTGTTTCCAACTGCCCTAGAGGTCCAATGCAATGAGCCCCATAGTTAGTCGTTGAGGATTCATTTGCTGTGATGTCTTCCACAGTCGAATATCCAGTCTGAATTTTCTTCTCTTTTTGTCTAACCTAATCTAACTAGTTCTGTTAAAGCCAACACGCCTGGTACCATGTTTTGTTACCTGTGTGGTAGGTAGCATGTGCTACTCAATCCTTGGCTAATGAAGAGGTCTTCTGAATCTCGATGAAGAAGACTCGAACTCATCCAGTTGTAACAAAAGGTTTATTGAGTGACTATAAGAATAATTGAATGAGTTCTTTACTTTAACTTTGATACTAGTGATAAGGTTAACAAGATCTAACTACGGTAACTATACGTAACTCCACTAGCCATCTGAACTAGTCTGCTATTGCCCTGGTCACAGTGCACCCCCGAGAGACCCAGTGACCCAATGTGGTTGTTTTTTATACCCCTGTTGGTCCGGCCCTCTAGTGATCATGTGGTGCTACTGATTACACATTAACCCCTTGTGTACATGCACATATAGAGATCACTACACCCCATTTCATGGACGGCGAACTGGAGACCCTGCTAGATGCTGTGGAAGAGAAGCGGGCAACCATGTACCACGGGGTGGGAAGGAGGCTGCCAGCTGCTGCTGTTCACTGTGCATGGACACAGGTGGCAGAAGTCGTGAGCACCGTGGCCAACACCATCTGAGGGTGGCCAGGTGAGCAGGTAACACTGTATTCCAAAGCTGGCTACTCACCTCCTTGGCTCCCCACAGAAGCACTTCCGCCAGGTTCACGTTTTCAAAAATGCCCTAATCGGCGGCAGCATGAGCACTTGCTGGGGAGGCGCTGAATGACGGGAGGCCGATGGATATGTGGTGGCTCCTGTTAATTTATGGAAATGGGGCTTAAGTGGTAATAATTGGGTTTTCGCCAAGCTATGGCGAGATCCCGATTTCGCCTACGAGAGGGGGCTGGTTGCATCGCAAACTGTTTGGCGCCTGGCACGGTTCCCGTTTTTGGCCTCTCCTGCTATTCATCGGCCTCGTTTCGCTTGAGTGAGAGCGTAATGAGGCCAGAAGATCGCGGCGTGTGCATTTTCTGTCCCCCCCCCACCCCCACAGGAGAAGGCCGCTCATAATTGCCATGAGAGAGGAGACTGGAGGGGAACCGCCAGACCTGCGGTCCCTCACCGCAACAGAACAGAGGGCACTGGGCATGGTCAGTGGGCCCAGAGAGAGAGCAGTCACCGAGGCGGAGGGCGGCATCGGGCAAGGAAGTGAGACCCCGCTAGGTTGCGGTTTCCTCATGGCGCATGCATCACCACCCCCCAACCATCACCCCCTCACCCCCTCCCCACCATCATCACCATCCCCATACTCCCTCTCCACCACCATCCCCCCTCCCCACACATGCCCCTAGCTGTTGTCCAGATGGGTTTCAGGCTTTTGGAACAGACATTCCCATCCATCGTGGAGATGCAGTCACAGAGCCAGGGACTACATGAGAGGTTGTCAGCGAGCATCATGCAATCATGCTTCCTGTCTTGTGACTTGCAGGAGCTTCTGGCGATGGCACGGGCCCTTCTGGTATCCACGGTCCCACCCCCAACCAGAACCACAAGTGGAGAGCAGCAAGGACGAGAACAGGGACAGCGATGGGAGCCCTATACTCGCATCCCTTAACACCCCGGAGCTCGAGTCCGGGGAAGACACCCCATTTCCGTCACGCTGGAAGTGGGCGGGGGTTGCTGGGGGGAGGGCCTTGGTGGGGGGGGGGGGCTCGGGGCCCAGTACAGCCAGCGCTCACTGCTCCCGTGCCCCATCCCCATTCCACCCCCCCACACCCACCTCCGCCACACCAGGGGTTCGGTGGACCGTGTGATGGAGTGGCCAGCGCACATGCAGGGCTCACCCAAGTGGACGGTGGGAAGTGCAACCAGGGGCAGGAGTCAGACCGAGCAGCAGAGCACATCACAGAGCGGGTTGTCATCATCCTCCATCTTATGGACCAGACCCGCTGTTACTGCCAACCCAGGGCACGCACCCCGTAGTGAGGCAGGTAGGAATCACGGAGGGTTGCAAGGGGGGGGGGTTGGTGCAAGAGGGATGTTCATGGGAGGGGGTGGTCGTTGAGGGGGCAGTGGGCGTGAGATAGGATATATGACACTGGCCAGGCCCCCTAGTCAGTTAGAGCGTCCGTGCGCATTGGGCCCATGTGGTGCAGCTTCCTGTGCCTGCCCGGGCCCCATGTCCTGCCCACCCTGGCCCTCCTCTGCATCCTCCTCATCGGACAAGGACTAATGTTAATCCTCCTCCTCCAGCACGTTGCCCCTCTGCGGCATAATATTGTGGAGGACGCAGCAGGCCACCACAATGTGGGAGACTCACCTAGCGCTATAATGAAGGGCCTCTCCAGGCACCTGAAACACGTCTTCAGGATGTAGAAGCCCTGCTCAATCATGACCCTGGTTGCTGCATGGGCATTATTGTAGCAGGTCGATGTCCTCCGGAGAGGCGACATCTGCCACAAACGTAGTGGATAACCCGTGTCTCCCAGGAACCAGCCCCCCCCCCCCAGCCGGGGTGCGCCTCAAAGTGGCCAGGAACCTTCGAATGTGACAGGATGAAGGCGTCGTGCACACTGCCCGGGTATCAGCCGCAGACGTGCATGATGTGCATCTCATGGTCACACACCAGCTGCATGTTCATCGAGAGGAACCCCTTTTGGTTTTTGAAGACCAGCCTGTCATCTGCAGGTCTCGTAGGGTGCCATGCATCCTGTCGCTCACCCCCAGGGTCTGGGGCGCAGCGATAGCGGCAACCTTTGCTGCCGGAGCATCCTGGCATCTTGGTCCACATTGAAATTGATGTATTGTGGTGACCGGGCATATAGGGCCTCCGTGACGGCACAGATACACCTGTGCATCGAGCTCTGTGAGATTCCGTACAGGTCCCCACTTGGCGCCTGGAAGGATCCCGTGATATAAAAGTTCAGGACGACAGATTACCTTGAAGACCACCGAGAATGGGTGTCCTCCCCCATTGACCGCCAGGTGCCAGGTGCGCCATGATCCGGCAGATATATCGCACTGTCCCCCTGCTCAGTCGGAGTCTTCGACGGCATGCCCGGTCTGGCAGTTTCTTGAATGATAGGCGGTGCCGGTATACACGAGGCCTCCTGCGGTACTTCCTTCCCACCTCCTCTTCTTCCTGTAGGGCGGCCAGCTCTCCATCGTCACCGGCTCTCTCCTGTTCCTCTGGGAAAGGCTCCGATGCTGCATGGTCCTCCTCCTCGACCAGCTCCAACTTGTACAACTCAGTGCATTCCCCAGGGCTGCAGCAACGCGGAGGAAGGCCACCATTCATAGAATCATAGAATCTACAGTGCAGAAGAAGGCCATTCGGCCCATCAGGTCTGCACCAGCCCTTGGAAAGAGCACCCTACTTAAGCTCATGCCTCCACCCTTTCTCCGCAACCCAATCTAATCTTTTGGACACTAAGGGACAATTTAGCATGGTCAATCCACCTAATCTGCACATCTTTGGACTGTGGGAGGAAACCGGAGCACCCGGAGTAAACCCACGCACACACAGGGAGGAAGTGCAAACTCCACACAGTCACCCGAGGCTGGAATTGAACCCGAGGCTGTGAAGCTGTGAGGCATCAGTGATAACCACTGTGCCACCATGCAACCCTGTTTGAATTCCAATATCCATTGTCTGCAGGGGGTGAAAAGCCAACATGTTAGAATGGTATGTACCCCTGTGTCCAACTATATCCAACGGGCTTTGAAGTGGCCCCGGTTTGCACTGCGGACCCTGCACCCGCAATTTCCTCTCCCAATCTCCGCACTACTGGCCCAGTCGGTGCCCTGCACCATTGGGGCCTCTGACCCTGGTGCCCGGCCCTGGTGCCAGGGGTCCCTCGTTCACTGCCCCCCTGTAGTGGCTACTGTGGGCATTGCCCATGGTGGGCCGCGTGATGGGGGGTGTGGTATGGCGGAGGGTGGGGGCTGGGGTGCGGGAGGTCGTGGGGTGGGGCACCCATAGGGCCAGTGTCACTCTGCAGAACCAGGGGCCAAGATGGGTGGTCAGTGGGGTGGTCAGCAAGATGGCTGCCTTGCAGGCCACGGCAATGGTGGTCTGTGCCTAGATACCCTGGACCCGTGGCCCCCCGCCCCCCCCCCCCCCCCCCCCCCCACGGCCCATTCTCTGCTCATCCCCCATCACCCAATCCCCAGCCAGCCCAGCCAGTGTCAGGACCGACAGCCCACTGTCATGCCTCTGCATGTTCTACCTCCTCTCTGTCCCTCGTCAACCACAGCACCTGTTTCCCGATTTTTAAATGCACAAGTGAACCTCGTCATTGGGAATTCCCCCTGGCAGAGATGGAGGATCGCGGACGCCCCACAGAACTGGGTCAGGCCCGCTAATGAAATGCAAACGGCATTTACTATACATGTGGAGTAGAACACATTGACACCACTGTCGGGGCATCGGAGAATTGGGATTTGGCATGAACCCGGGTACCGGGTTTCGGCATCAAGACCGATTCTCTGCCCAATTTAAGCGTCGGCCGACGGAGAATCCTGCCCATTGTTTTTTGTGATGTTGATTGTAGGATAAATATTAGCCAGGACATCGGGGATAACTACTCTGCACCTCTTTGAAATAGTGCCATGAAAGAGCAGTCAGGGCTTTGATGTAACATTCAATCTGAACAAAATGTACCTCAACAATGCAGTATTCCCTTAGTACTACATTGAAGAGGCAGCTGTTTTGATTCCAAATCTTGCATTGGGACTTGAACCCACAACCTTTTAACTCAAAGACAGGCGTGATAACACTGAGACAAGGAAATAGCATAAACAGGAGAGGCTGTGTGGAGGGGCTGTTTAGCACAGGGCTAAATCGCTGGCTTTGAAAGCAGATCAGGCCAGCAGCACGGTTCAATTCCTGTAATAGGTGCTGGAATGTGGTGACTAGGGGCTTTTCACAGTAACTTCATTTCAAGCCTACTTGTGACAATAAGTGATTTTCAGGATGTCACTGGTTTGTGCAGTTTTGGTCTCCTTATCTGAGGAAGGATGTTGTAGGTACAGAGAAAGTGCAGCGAAGGTTTACCAGACTGATTCCTGGGATGGCAGGACTGATATACAAGGAGAGATTGAATTGGTTCGCATTGTATTCACTGGAGTTCAGAAGAATGAGGGGGGGGATCTCATGGAGACTTATAAAATTCTAACAGGACTGGAGAGGGTTGATGCAGGAAGGATGTTCCCGATGGTGGGTGTGTCCAGAACCAGGTGTCACAGTCTGAGGATTCAAGGTAGACTATTTAGGACAGAGAAGAGGAGACATTTCTTCACCCAAAGAGCGGTGAGCCTGTGGAATTCATTACCATAGGAAGTAGCTAGGCTAAGACATTAAATACATTCAAGAGGCGGCTAGATATGGCACTCGAGGTGATTGGGATCAAGGGTTATGGGCAGAAAGCAGGATTGGGCTATTGAGTTGGACGATCAGCCATGATCCTGACAAATGCCGGAGCAGGCTCGAAGGGCCGAATGGCCTCCTCCTGCTCCTATCTTCTATGTTCCATGATTATAGTCTCATTTAAGATTTATCCTGAGGTTTCACCTAGTGTGTCCAGAATCAAATCCATAAATTCACCTTTTCATCGCTTTTGTAATTAAATTTAAATATGGATGTGAAAGAGTTAAAATGGTTTTAGTTGAAAAATACTCTTTACCAAGCAGTGAGAAGGCAGAACTGATGAATAACAAATGTGCTCTGTACAGAATAAGAAGTGGGACAACAGCTACTGGGATAGAAGCACAAGGTCAGGTTGAGATATGTGGTTTTGCATGGGTGGGAACAATGCCTCATACATATACTCACAGGCACTCTATATTCAATGAGTCAAAAGCTTTTATCAAATTGAGGTAGGCAATACGTACTAGCTGATTGTATTTGCATTGTCTGTCTGCCACCTGCCATAGTCTATACGTCTCTTTAATGGTGGACCTATTCTCTATGAAGCCAGCCTGCAGCTACTGCATTCGGTTCAGGATCTTTGGCTTTTGTAAAAGAACACAAGGATGCCTTCACTCCACTGTTGGGGAAGAGTTTCAACCGTCCATGCTTGTCTAACTGGCTGCTGCAAGTGATTGTCTTCTTCAGCATTTTCAGGAATTCTACTGTCACATCTGCCAAGTGCTTTTCCATACTGCAAATGGAAGCTAAGGCTTCTGAGTTCCTCCCAAGGATGACTAGATATCAATGTGAAGAATGTTTGCATCGTTTGATCTATTGATGAGCTCCCTAAATGAAAGTATGTATGTGGGCCTGAAGAGCTCATGGTCATACTCTTCTCATGGTCATGGATCTGTTCAGATGAGGAGGAGCATAACAGACATCTACAGATGCTGAAAGATGCCCTTGTACGAACGGGATATGGCGCTCGACTCATCGATCGACAGTTCCAATGCGCCACAGCAAAAAAATGCACCAATCTCCTCAGAAGACAAACATTTTTTTGTTTTTTTCTGGGTTTTTTTGTTTTGTAAATTTAGAGTACCCAATTCAGTTTTTCCAATTAAGGGACAATTTAGCGTGGCCAATCCACTTGGCTTGCACATTTTTGGGTTGTGGGGGCGAAACCTACGGGAGAATGTGCAAATTCCACACAGGCAGTGACCCAGAGCCGGGATTGAACCTGGGACCTCGGCGCCGTGATGCCGCAGTGCTGACCCACTGCGCCACAAGAAGACAAACATGGGACACAACCGGCAGAATACCCGTCATCGTCCAGTACTTCCCCGGAGCGGAGAAACTACGACATCTTCGTCGCAGCTTTCAACACGTCATCGATGAAGATGAACATCTTGCCAAGGTCATCCCCACACCCCCACTACTTGCCTTCAAACGATCGCGCAACCTCAAACAAACCATTGTTTGCAGCAAACTACCCAGTCTTCAGAACAGTGACCACGACACCACACAACCCTGCCATGGCAATCTCTGCAAGACGTGCCAGATCATCGACATGGATACCACCATTACACGTGAGAACACTACCCACCAGGTACGCGGGACATACTCGTGCCACTCGGCCAACATTGTCTACCTCATACGCTGCAGGAAAGGATGTCCCGAAGCGTGGTACATTGGCGAGACCATGCAGACGCTGCGACAACGGATGAACGGACATCGTGTGACAATCGCCAGGCAGGAATGTTCCCTTCCAGTCGGGGAACTTCAGCAGTCAAGGGCATTCAGCCTCTAATCTTTGGGTAAGCGTTCTCCAAGGCTGCCTTCAGGACCCGCGACAAAGCAGAATCGCCGAGCAGAAACTTATAGCCAAGTTCCGCACACATGAGTACGGCTTCAGCCAGGACCTTGGATTCACGTCGCACCATCTGGCCTGGGCTTGCAAAATCCAACCAACTGTCCTGACTTGAGACAATTAACACCTCTTTAACCTGCGATTATCCCTCTCTCCAGATGCTGCATCTGGACCTGTAAAGACTTAATTACCTGCAATGACTCGCATTCAATGCATCTTTGACTTTGTCTATCTATATGTTTCTGGAACCTACCTCTTCATTCACCTGAGGAAGGAGCAGTGCTCCAAAAGCTAGTGATTTGAAACAAACCTGTTGGACTTTAACCTGGTGTTGTAAGACTTCTTACTGTGGTCATACCCTTGTCATTGCTTGACTTAGTCATTACAATTACTCCACAGGTGATGGCTACTACGAGCTCACTTGAGAGCTAGGTGTCTTTTTCTGCATGCTCTTCACAATTGCATACATTTTATGAGGGGCATGTCATGACGCTGTGCTGCCGTTTCTGTCTCTCTGATAGTTCTGTCAGGTAGGGCACCATGTTTTAGTTGATGAATGCCTATTTCTGCCATCTTAATCCCTTCAGTTGTGGAACCTGGTGGGTTTTTGCTTTCCTACACCATTCAAATGAATTGAGCCTCTCATGGCTGATCCATTGGGAATACCTCCTGGAATGTCTACCTCCTAGATCATTTTTGCTGTTTTCCTGATCCGGTTTCTCAAAGCAGCTCAAGCTATCATGCCATCACATGTATGCTTTGCCAACACCTGAAAGCTGTTTGCTATTGTGTTTGGCTGATGGTCACTTCTCAATATCAAAGAGTTTGATGGCTGAGCAATTAGGGAGATGAGAATTTTAATTTCATTTTAGAACTACAAAGTGTCATGTGGGAGTACCTTTAAGAAATGGGTGTTTATTAATGGGTATGTATATAAATATCTGTGAGAGTACTTTTAAGAAATGGGTGTTTACTACTGCAGTGATGTCAGAGAGTGGGTGGAGCTGGGCTGTCTGTCAGCTTTTTACTTTCATTTTAGGCTGTTTGCTGCAGGGTGTGTTTTAGTTTCGTTTTCAGTGTTGGAGCTGAAGCCAGACTGAGCAGGTGTACTGTTGATCTCTCTGCCATGAAAAGACTATCTCTTGATCATTTGGTGAATTCAGAATTATAAATGTTCTCAGTAGTGACTTTAACCTGATGTGCTTCTGTTAAAGGTTTTGTTTTTAAGTCTTATGGATGTTAAAAGGACAGCTTACAGATTACTTAGTGTTGTATTCTTTGGGGGTTGTATTTGAATTAATGGTTGCTAAGATGTTCACTGTATGTTTTAAAAAGGTTAACTTAAGTTCATAGAATAAACATTATTTTGCTTTTAAAAAATACTTGTCCATTTCTGCTGTACCACACCTGTAGAGTGGGCCATGTGCTCCCCATACCACAATCTATTAAAAGTTGTGGGTCAGGTGAACTCCATGATACACTTTGGGGTTCTCTAAACCCTGGCCCATAACAAAAGGCAACAAGAAGAAAATGTTACAGTGATGAAAGATCAAAATAATTCAATCACGTCAAATCCCAGCACCCCCAGCATACTGCTGCCAAATATCAAAACCCCTACCTCAGCTCTTACAAATCCCTAGAGTTATGCCCTAGTAATATGAAAGCCAAGGAGCATACTCCACTGCATTTAAAACCCAAACCATAGGAAGATGATGTCACTGGATAAAATCCGACATTTAAACCACCTCTCTGATGCACGATCAGTCACTACTGAAGCGAGATTGTAGTCCAATTGAAGGCTTTAATGAGCAAGTAGTTACCCCAGCAGCTCCGGTACAGAATGACTGCAGTGGGTGAAACACAGACTCTTATGCTCCTCCTGCTGGGTGGAACCAGCAGGCAGGTTCCACCACTCATATTACAGTGTAAGGTACATCCCACCCAGGTACCGCGGTACCCCTAATATCGCCTACCACATTCACCCCCTGTTTAAAAAAGAGTCCGGCGGGGGTGGTGGCCTTGCTTTTACAGTGGTAGAGGTTATAGCGGTACCCTTCAGTGCCTTTACATGCAATACGTATATTTACAGACAATTAGTTACAAGTTCATTTTACAATGAAACTATCAGCCGGTCGGGGGCCCTGGTCATCCTCTGCGATCGTTGCAGTCCCAGCGGTGATGCTGGCATCGGCTCGGGCATCCGTGGCTCTGGGAGCATGTCATCTTCAGCTTCATCGCATCCAGATGGGGCCAGTGGGAGGACGGATCCTCCTGGGAAGGGGGCTGCGGTGGTGTGCGCCGGTGAAAAAATGGTTGGGGTTGGTGGGGGGGGGGGGGGGGGGGGGGGGGTGAGGGGGGGGATCCAGCGTGGACCAGATCCCGGAGGGAGACCATGTCTTGTCGGCCGTCGGGATGCGCCACATAGGCGTACTGGGGGTTAGCATGGAGGCGATGCACCCTCTCGACCAGTGGGTCCGACTTGTGGGCCCGTACGTGTCTGCGGAGTAGGACAGGTCCAGGGGCTGCCAGCCATGTTGGGAGCGAGGCCCCCGAGGAGGACTTGAAAGGTAGTGATCAGATGGACTGAAATGCATCGGGGAGGACCTCCTGCCATCGGGACACTGGCAGATTCTTGGACCGTAGGGCCAGTACATTCTCCCTCTCTACCTGCCCGTTACCCCGGGGATTGTCAGTGGTCGTTCTGCTGGAGGCAATGCCCTTGCTGAGCAGGAATTGACACAGCTCGTCACTCATGAAGGAGGACCCCCGATCACTATGGATGTAGGCGGGGAAACCGAACAGGGTAACGATGCTGTGGAGGGCTTTAATGACGGTGGCAGCCGTCATGTCGGGACAGGGGATGGCGGAAGGGAACCGGGAGTACTCATCAATCACGTTTAAGAAATATGTGTTGCGGTCGGTGGAGGGAAGGGGCCCTTTGAAATCCACGCTGAGGCGGTCAAAGGGGCGGGAAGCCTTCACCAGGTGTGCTTTCTCTGGCCTGTAGAAGTGCGGCTTGCACTCCGCGCAGATTTGGCAGTTTCTGGTTACGGCCCTGACCACCTCGATGGAGTAGGGCAGATTGCGGGTTTTAACAAAGTGGAAGAACCGGGTGACCCCGGGTGGCAGAGGTTGTTGTGGAGGGTCCGGAGTCGGTCTACTTGTACACTGGCACAAGTCCCGCGGGACAGGGCATCAGGAGGCTCGTTGAGCTTCCCAGGATGATACAAGATCTCGTAATTATAGGTGGAGAGCTCAATCCTCCACCATAAGATCTTATCATTCTCAACTTTGCCACGCTGTGCATTGTCAAACATGAAGGCTACCGACCGTTGGTCAGTGAGGAGAGTGAATCTCCTGCCGCCCAGGTAATGCCTCCAATGCCGCACAGCTACGACGATGGCTTGGGCTTCCTTCTCGACGGAGGAATGGCGGATTTCTGAGGCATGGAGGGTGCGTGAAAAGAAGGCCACGGGTCTGCCCGCCTGATTGAGGGTGACAGCCAGAGCTATGTCGGATGCGTCACTCTCGACCTGGAAGGGGAGGGACTCATCGATTGCGTGCATCGTCGCCCTGGTGATGTCTGCTTTGATGCGACTGAAAGCCTGGCGGGCCTCTGCCGATAGGGGAAAAACCATGGACTGGATTAGTGGGCAGGCCTTGTCCGCATAATTGGGGACCCACTGGGCGTAATAAGAAAAGAAGCCCAGGCAACATTTCAGGGCCTTGGGGCAGTGGGGAAGGGGAAACTCCATGAGGGGGCACACGCGTTCGCGATCTGGGCCTATCATGCACTACGCAGCCGAGGATGGCTAGGCGATCGGTGCTAAACACGCATTTGCCTTGTTATAGGTTAAGGATTTTTGCGGTATGGAGGAATTTGCGGAGGTTGGTGTCGTGGTCCTGCTGGTCGTGGCCGCAGATGGTGACATTGTCGAGGTACGGGAACGTGGCCCGCAGACCGTACCGGTCAACCATTCGGTCCATCTCCCGTTGGAAGACTGAGACCCCATTTGTGACACCAAAGGGAACCCTTAGAAAGTGGTAGAGCCGCCCATCTGCTTCGAATGCAGTGTACTTGAGGTTGTCCGGGCGAATGGGGAGCTGGTGGTAGGCTGATTTATGGTCTACTGTGGAGAAAACCTTGTATTGCGCTATCTGGTTGACCATTTCAAATATGCGGGGGAGAGGGTACGCGTCGAGCTGCGTATACCTGTTGATGGTCTGACCATCTATGACTATCCTATGTTTCTCCCGGTCTTTACAACCACCACTTGAGCTCTCCAGGGGCTGTTGCTGGCCTCGAAAATGCCTTCCTTTAGTAACCGTTGGACTTCAGACCTAATGAAGGTCCGGTCCAGGGCACTGTACCATCTGCGCCTGGTGGCGACGGGTTTGCAATCGGGGGTAAGGTTTGCAAACAGGAAAGGCGGGTTGACCTTGAGGGTCGCGAGGCCGCAGACAGTGAGGAGGGGTATGGGGCCACCAAATTTGAACGTTAAACTTTGCAGGTTACACTGAAAGTCCAGTCCCAGGAGTTTGGCAGCGCAGAGATGGGGGAGGATGTAGAGTCGGAAGTTATTGAACTCCACCCCCTGGACTGTGAGGTTGGCTATGCAGTACCCCCGGATCTCCACAGAGTGGGACCCAGAGGCCAGGGAGATCTTTTGTTTAATCGGGTATACAGCAAGGGAGCAGTGTCTTACCGTATTGGGATGAATGAAGCTCTCCGTGCTCCCAGAGTCGATCAAGCAGGATGTCTTGTGCCCGTTGATGAGTACCGATGTCTTAGCGGTTGAAAGCGTTCGGGACCGATACTGGTCCCGTGTCACTGAGGCAAGTTGTGGCAGAAGCTGAGAGATCTCGTCGGGCGATACATGGCCACCCGAGTCGGGGTCCTGAGACATCATCCAAGATGGCTGCCCCCATGAATTGCATATGGCCTGTGAGGAGAGGAATGGCAGCGGGCCCGGTTCGCCTGTGGAGACAGTGGCGGCCGACCGCGCGTGGCATATTGCCACGAGGTGCCCCTTCTTCCCACAGCCCTTGCAGATTGCGGATCAGGCCAGGCAGCGTTGCCGGGGATGTTTGTTTTGCCTGCATAAATAGCATCGCCCCCGCCCCCCCCCCCCGCCACGGGGTTTCCTGGCTGCCGCACTGCACAAGCTTGTGGGGAATTTAGGGGTGCTTTGGAATCGGCTGCGGGTGGGGTCCACCCTGTCCATGCGGGTACCACACAGTCGGGAACGTGGCCTGGGCATTGCGGGAGGCTACATCTAGGGAGTACGCAAGTTTCCGTGCCAGTTTAAACCCTAGCATGTCGTTTTCCAGCAGTCACTGGCGGATTTTAGAGGACAGCATGCCAGCAACAAAAACATCCCGTATTAAGAGTTCGGTGTGGTAATTGGCTGAGACTTGTGGACAGTTACAGTTTCTACCTAACACTAACAATGCGCGGTAAAAATCGTCCAGTGATTACCCTGGGATCTGCCGTCTGGTAGCTAAAAGATGCTGAGCGTATACCTGATTCACAGTGCGGACGTAATGCTCTTTTAACAAAGTCACTGCGTCCTCGAAACCGTCCGCGTCTTCGATAAGCATGTAGATTTCTGGGCTCACCCTTAAGTGGAGGACTTGCATTTTCTGTTCCCCCATGGGGGTAGTCGGGGCCGTCCTGGTGTACCCGTTGAAACATGCCAGCCAATGTTTAAAAGTTGCTGCTGCATTTGCCGCGTGAGGGTTGATTTGTAGACACTCTGGCTTGATGCGGAGAGCAACCATTCTTCAATTTTGTTCATTAAATTGATGCACGATCAATCACTACTGAAGCGAGATTGTAGTCCAATTGAAGGCTTTAATGAACAAGTAGTTACCCCAGCAGCTCGGGTACAGAATGACTGGTGTGGATGAAACACAGACTCTTATGCTCCGCCTGCTGGGCGGAACCAGCAGACGGGATCTACAACTCATACTACAATATAAGGTACATCCCACCCAGGTACCGCGATACCCCTAATATAGCCTACCACACTCTCTAATCTCCTACCAGAGGAACCTGCAGAAATTCCAAATAAGGCATGGCATCCTAGTTGTTGATTTATAGAGCTGAATTGGAAGTATTGTGAACTGTGATAGAGATAGACCTCCAGGCTGGAGGAATCAGCAGATAAGTAGAACTATAGAATTCTTACAGTGCAGAAGCAGGCCATTCAGTCCATCAGGTCTGCACCGACCCTCTGAAAGAGTACCCTAACTAGGCCCACTAGGCCCTAACTAGGCCCTAACCCCATCTAACCTGCACATCTTTGGACACTAAGGGGCAATTTAGCATGGCCAATCCGCTTAATTTGTACATCTTTGGACTGTGGGAGGAACCCGGAGCACCCGGAGGAAAACCATGCAGACACGGGGAGAACGTGCAGACTCCGCACAGACAGCAACCCGAGGACGAAATTGAACCCGGGACCCTGGGGCTGTGAGGCAGCAGTGCTAACCACTGTGCCACCATGTCACCCAATTGCAGATAAAGCTTAATCCAGAAAAATGTGAAGTGATTTATTTTAGTAGGAAGAACGAGGAGAGGTAATATAAAATAAATGTACAATTCTAAGGGGGTTCAGGAGCACAAGGACCTGGGCATATATGCGCACAAATGATTGAAGGTGGAAGAAGAGGTTGAAAAGTGGTTAATGGATGGGGGTTTTCCATGTTTGGAGGATTTGGAGAAGGAGTTTGAACTGCCAGGAGGGAATGGGTTTCGTTATCTGCAGGTGAGGGACTTTGTACGGAGGCAGGTTTCTATCTTTTCGCTTCTACCGCCCCAGGGGATACAGGACAAGGTACTTTCAAAAAACGGGAGTGGGGAAGGGGAAGGTCTCGGAAATTTATAAAGAGCTCATGGACTGGGAGGGAACCCAGATAGGTGAGGTAAAGCGTAAGTGGGAAGATGAGCTGGGTAAGGAGCTAGAGGTGGGTCTGTGCGAGGATGCTCTGAGTAGAGTTAACACGTCCTCATCATGTGCCAGGCTCAGCCTGATACAATTCAAGATGGTCCACCGGGCACACATGCGTAAGTTTTTTGAAGGGGTGGAGGACAGGTGTGGGCGGTGTGCGGGAGGGCCCGCAAACCATGTCCACATGTTTTGGGCATGTCCAAAGCTTAGGGGATTCTGGCAGGGATTTGCCGATGTCATGTCCACGGTATTAAAGATGAGGGTGGCACTGAGTCCAGAGGTGGCGATTGTTGGAGTGTCGGAAGACCCAGGAGTCCAGGGGGCGAGAGAGGCTGACGCTTTGGCCTTTGCCTCCTTGGTAGCCCGGAGATGGATCGTATTGGCAATGAGGGACTTGGAGCCCCCGAAATCGGGGTTATGGGTTAGCGACATGGACGGGTTTCTCAGGCTTGAGAAAATCAAATTTGCCCTGAGAGGATCAACGTTAGGGTTCGTCCGGAGGTAGCAGCCATTTATCGACTTCTTCGGGGAAAATTAAACTGTCAGCAGATTCAATGGGGGGGGGGTGAGGGAATGAGGTGGGTAAGAGGAGATAGTTTAGTTTAGCTTAGTTTAGGCGAGATTAGCGAGTGAAGGAGGAAGGACTGGGGATCTGTGTGTGTAAGCCACGTGGACTGGGTATGGTTGTTGGTTGGAGGGGTGTTATTTACTGAGTTATGTTTACATTTGTAATTGTTATAAAAGGACTTGGAGCCCCCGAAATCTGGGTTATGGGTTAGCGACATGGACGGGTTTCTCAGGCTTGAGAAAATCAAATTTGCCCTGAGAGGATCAACGTTAGGGTTCGTCCGGAGGTAGCAGCCATTTATCGACTTCTTCGGGGAAAATTAAACTGTCAGCAGATTCAATAGGGGGGGGGGTGAGGGAATGAGGTGGGTAAGAGGAGATAGTTTAGTTTAGCTTAGTTTAGGCGAGATTAGCGAGTGAAGGAGGAAGGACTGGGGATCTGTGTGTGTAAGCCACGTGGACTGGGTATGGAGACATTTAGGATTCTCCTCTGGTCACTGTCTGTGTGGAGTCTGCACATTCTCCGCGTGTCTGCATGGGTCTCACCTCCACAACCCAAAAGCTGTGTAGGGTAGGTGAATTGGCCACGTTAAATTGCTCTTAAATTTATTTTTTTAATAGGTTCTCAAAGGGCTTGACAGTGTGGATGCAGATTCAATCAAACTGTTTGATGCTGAGAGGTTGTTTCCCCTTGTGCGCGAGTCCAGGACCAGTGGGCATAATCTCAGAAAAGGAATTACCAATTTAAGACAGAGATGAGGAGGAATTTCTTCTCTCACAGGGTAGTAAATCTGGGAATTCTTTAGAGCAGAGAGCTGTAGAGGCTGGGTTGTTAAGTATGTTCAAGGCTAAGATAGACAGATTTTTAATCAGTAAGGAAATCAAGGGTTGTGGGCATAAGGCGGGAAAGTGGAGTTGAGGATTATTATATTAGGTCAGTCATGATCTCATTGGATGGTGGAGCAGACTCAATGGGCCCAAGACCGCCTTCTGTTCCTACAACTTATTGTCTTATATTAAGGGACATGGAGTACAAAGGCAAGGATGGTGCAATGGACCGCTATAAAACCCTGGTCCAACCTCAACTAGAGTATTTTGTCCAGTTCTGGGCATCCACTTTGGAAAGATGTGAAGACATTACAGAGATGCAGAAAAGAGTCATGAGAAAGGTTCCAGATATGAGGAACTGCAGCTACATTTATAGATTGGGGCATTTTTATCACAGTGAGCATGATTCTCCGGATGGAATTTTAAGTGTGGTAGTGAGCAGGAACTGCCATGATCTTCCTGGTGCTCGGCCCGCCGACGCAATTCACCGTTAATTGGTCCATTTAATGAGGCCCCACGGACTTCACTCCGCAAATGAAGGCTCGCCAGCTGATTCGCCAGGACCACGCTCACCAACCCCCCCCCCGCAGCTAACAAGGTCGAGCAGCACTTAAACTGCACTTTCACAGCCAACCTCACTCAGCTCTCGGCTGTGGGGCCGAGGTGGCCGGCCCCAACGTTTACAGACGCAGACCTGGGGCGGCTCCTAGGTGCAGTTGAGGCTAGGATGGTTCTGCTGTTCTCCCGGGACTGCACGTGTGGCTAACGATGCCCTCTCTGTGTGTCCGCAGGAGAAGATCTCCCACATTCACCGGGAGAGGGCCCGGACTGGCGGAGGGGTGCTGGACATAAGAATCTGTATGACATTCGAGGAGCATACCCTGGAGGTTATGGGGGTGGCCGAGGATAGAGCGGTCACCAATGCGGAGGCTGGCGGACGCCGCAGAGGTGAGGGTCCAATGGGCCACACCGGATGGTCTGTCACAAGTGAGTTGATATTGCCATACAGACGGACTCATCCCTCCCCCTGACCATGTGTTCATTCTCCTGTGGGTCCATAAGCCGACAACGCCAGCTCATCTGGGATTTCCCCCTCCTCGCCTCCCAAGAGACCACCTCAGAGGAGAGCTCCGAGGATTCCACAGTCAATGTGTCACAGCTGTCACCCGCACCCTCCACCAGTGCAGATACACACACCTCGGTGGGCAACGTTAGTGGGCAGGCTTCTGGGCCACAATCTGGTGAGCACCACACAGTTGCAGATGATCATCAGGCGAAGGCAGTAATGCCCAGGGAGACAGCAGTCTCTGCTGGAGCCCAGGACCCAGCTGGGTCAAAGCCTGATGCTGTGCAGGTGGAACAGGGTTACCCGGAGTTGATGGAGATGATAGGGAGCAGCTGGGACATTCAGAGGGTGATGTCAGCGACCCTCCAGCAGGTCCATAGCCGATTGGAGGAGTCCCAGCAGCTATGGGCGCACGAGGAGCCGCCGGCAATGCGTGGCACTGAGGCCAACACTGCTAAGGTGGCAACCACAGTGGAGAGCCTGGTGCACGACATCGGCAGCATGAGTGAAGGTGTCCAAGGTGTGGCACAGTCGGTGGCGACCATGGCTGAGGGCCTCAGTAGACTGTCCGACCTGATGGGGAACATGACCCAGTACCAGGCTGATCTTGATGAGGTTCTGCGGGACATGTTTTGGTCTCAGATGGGAATGGCGGAGTCGCTGCGGAGCTTGTCCCAGTCACAGGTGGGTATTGCCAAGTCACTGCAGAGTATGGCCTAATCACTCAGGGGCATCGCCAAGGCCATCGACACCATGGTGCATACTTTGGGGAGCCATTAGGGCTGGCAGAGCCAAATTACTCAGGGGCAGCCGGGGCTCAAACCAGCTGCCCCGCCATTCCAAGGTGAACCGCAGGGCCCTATGGCAGCGACCGGGAGGAGGGGACACTGGGTGTCAACCCTGACCCATCCTATGGACTGGCAATGATGGCCACAAGCTCCCCTGGGTTCCACCCCTCTGACGAAGCCACGTCTCGCAGCCAGCACCCAGAATAGGGCGGCACAGCTGTGCATGTGCCGCTGACAAGTGTAGCAGGATCCTCCTTCCCAGAGGACGCCCACCAGGGGCATCGAAGGC
This sequence comes from Scyliorhinus torazame, assembly GCF_047496885.1. Lineage (NCBI taxonomy): Eukaryota > Metazoa > Chordata > Chondrichthyes > Carcharhiniformes > Scyliorhinidae > Scyliorhinus > Scyliorhinus torazame. The sequence continues at coordinate 77,057,578 of NC_092712.1, forward strand.
CACTGGACGAGGTAAACAGCTGGCTGCCTCCACCTTTGATGTGCATCCTGGGGATTCACCTAGAAGTAGCAGAAGAGCACAGAAGACCAAGCACATCGAGGATCACTGAGACAGCATGGTGGGGAGGGGGGGAGATGAGAGGTAAGGAGTGGATTGTGGGGGAGGGGGCATTGTGAGTGTTGGATGGTTTGGGGAGGAGGGAGGGTGGGGCTAGTGGGGCGGCATCATTAGGAGAGTGGGGCAGTGGTGAACATGTGTACGATGAACATTAAAATACCCTCACCACAACCACCATAACCCCTCTGGCTCTTTGTTCCGCAATGCGGGCCGACCACCAATCCCATGCCCCATCTCCCCAGGCATGAGGTCCTACCCGCCCTGCCCCTTCCCCCGACCTGAGACACCTTGTTCACACATACCCGGCTGCGGACATGTGCCCGGGGCTGGGGCCCATCCCCTGAGTGATCGGAGGTTGGCCGCTGCGTCTGTGGTGCTGCCTCCTGCAGTGTTCAAGCACAGTGCCCATGCATTAATGTGTGATTGGGATGCTGGGCAATGAGCCCCAAATGCTACATTGTCTGCCCACTCAAGGGGATCCCAGGGGGGGATCCTCTCGACTGAATCTCGTTTTCAAAACTTGTAAACCTCGCCGACGTGACATTATGTTGGCAAGATCTGAATATTGGTTGCGGAGGGATCATGAGGCCGGGGGGGGGGCGGGGGGTTGACTAATCATATTAAAGTGCATGAAAAACCATTAAAATAAGTTGGTTCTCACCCTTTTGTGACTTCACCTGTGAGGGGTGTGGAAAATCAAGAAACACAATCTCTCCGGAGAGAGCCACGTTTCCCGATTCTCTCTGGATTTTCCACCCACGTCGACAATCCCACGGGCTCAAAATCACCCCCAATCAAAAACTTGAGCTGTGCGGGTGACAAGAGGCGAATCTGCAGTGTCAGGGTTTTGAGTTATTAGGAAAAACTAGAGCGATTTGGATCTAGTAAATTGGATGGAAAGGAAATCTGACGGAATGTACAACAGGCAGTCTATCTGTAACCAATGGTTTTCCACCCGTGTATCAAGTAAAAGTTAGCCGAGATGTCTGTGAAGCGATATAGGACGATACAAGATATTAAAATAATGCAAATGTTGGTGGAACAAGAAATTAAGTTGCGGGTGTAGGTCAAAGGGACACTGCTAGTAAATGGTAATTTTAGGATTAAGGTTAGGCAATTATTCTCCAGAGAGTGGTCAATGCATGGAATGGACTTCCAGATGGAGTAGTGGAGGATAAAAACCTGGAATCACTTCTGAAACAATAGCGGGAGCAACAGAGGCCTGCGAGGTTCTGCCTGAATGGAGGCTTTAAGATGGGCCGAGCAACTTTCCTCATCTGGAATATTTTGTGAACTTGTGAGAGTTCCTTGAATTGTTCCTTTGATGCCACTTACATAAAAGTGGAACAACAAATTCAAAATTTCCAATAATTTCATTTTTCTACAGTTCAGATTCAGGCACTATTGAGTTTATTTCCAGAGAATTCCAAAATGTTTGATTGACAATATAACCCAGGGGAAGGGCTGTCACATGAGTGGCCTTGTGATGTTTGCAAAGTGGTTCCAATGAGGCTACATGAATGTGTTGAGCCAAAGCTCAGCTGGAAAACATACACGGGGAAAAAAAGCGACGTTGAACAGGGTGGAAGAATTTAATCTATTGTCAACATTTATACTGGATTAGGAATTTATGCTTCAACAGCAGGGGCTGTTTAGCACAGGGCTAAATCGCTGGCTTTGAAAGCAGACTAAGGCAGGCCAGCAGCACGGTTCAATTCCCGTAACAGCCTTCCCGAACAGGCGCCGGAATGTGGCGACTAGGGGCTTTTCACAGTAACTTCATTTGAAGCCTACTCGTGACAATAAGCGGTTTTCATTTCATTTCATTTTCAGTATATAATAAAGATCAGTGGACAAAAAGCTATGCATTCACAATAAAGTTTAATCACAAGCCATGAATGATTTTATTCTTGTCTTTGAATGATTAAATTTTACTTTCAAGAAGCAATTTTTGAAATTAGTGTCATAAACTCTTTATTAAACATTGCAGAACATCTGAGCAATTATTTGTAGGTTTCCTGATATAGAAATCTCCAAGGACAAATTGAGAATTAAATGGCACTAATTCTCCTTGCAGTTAGCAAAATGAATAAACTGATGCAGACCTGGAAGTTCCATGGTTCAAACTCCCAATCTCCAGTAGATTTGTCGCTTCAGTCGAGGTACAATATGAGCCAGATGCCCCCGGTTCAAATCCAACTCTGGGTTACAGGAGGTGTGTCCCTAACATGGACAAACAGGTTGATTATCAACCTACAAATCCACGACCCCCATGCCTGGGAAGATGGGTCAAGGGTTCGGAAATCGGCCTGCATAGCGGAAGAAAGTGACAGAGACATCATACTGGTTGTGGTGAAGGGCTTTAATGTTTCAGAAGTGTCCAACACTACCCCACACTCCTGATGATGCCGCCCACTCTCTCCACCATCCCCACACCCCCTCCCCCCTTCACTGGTGCACTCAGTGATCCTCTATGCGCTTAGCCTTCCTTGCTCTACCGCTGCGTCTAGGTGTGTCCCCAGGGTGCACATCAGAGGTAGAGGCAGCCAGCTGCTTAACACGTCCTGTGGCCTTTGATGCCACTGGTGGGCGTCCTCTGGGGGCTCTGGGGCCAGCACTGCCTCCCTGTCCCGGGTGCTGACTGCGAGACGCGGCATCGTCAGGGGGGTGGAACTCAGGGAAGCTGGTGGTCACCATCCCCACACCATCCCCACGGGTCCAGGATGGCACCGAGCACCCCTTCCTCTGGTCAGTGCCTATAGGGCCCCAGAGTTCACCTTGAGAAGGAGGGGCAGCTGGTTCGAACCCTGTCTGCCCCTGCATCACCTGGTTCTGCCAGCCCTGGAAGCTTCCCAATGTCTTCACCATGGTGTCGACGCCCTCGCCGATGTTCCTCAGTGATTAGGCCATGCTCTCCAATGCCTCGGCAATGCCAACCTGAGACTGGGACAAGCTCCGCAATGCCTTGGCCATTTCCATCTGAGACCAGGACAAGTCCCACAGTGCCTCATCAAGGTCAGCCTCGTACTGGGTCACGTTCCCCCATTGAGTACTGGACAATCTGCTGAGGCCCTGTTGCCCTTTTTGCGCCGGAGGCACCAATAAAGTTGCCCTTTTTAATACTGAGTGGGATTGTTACAGACATATAAACTGTCCGAATATATATCTGCGGGGGTCGGGAAAGAATCTGGGTGCTGCACTATGTATGCAATGGCAGTTAACTCGGCTGCCTGCGATCCTAAATGTCCTGGTAATTTTAGCGATATCTCCTCAAATGCACATCCCTGCACGTCTTCCACATATATATCCCATCCTGTAATCCGGTTTCCATTATGAACGGTGGAGGAGCCATCTACATAAATTTTTAAAGATTTATCCGTGGGCTGGTTTCTCTGCGGTCTGGTGCCTGCTTTTGTGGGTGGCGATTTAGGAATAAAGGGTCCTGTGTTGTGCCTGGCTGCGATGATTTCACACTCATGTGGGGTTCCTTCATACTGCAAATTATCTGCTAAAAATGTGTGTGTCTTTGTCCTTTTTACTGTGATGTCCCTTCCTTGTAAGAGTAGGGTCCAGCGCACTGCTCTAATCTGGCTAACTGAACCGTCCTTTAACCTACCACCTAAATCGTTACGGGGTTGAGGCCTGTGATGTATGCGAAGTACTGAACAGCCCAAAAAACTGCGAGCAAATGCCTTTCACAGGCTCAAAATCCTTGCTCCACTGGGTCCAAAACTCGTGAGGCATAGGCTACGGGTCCTAAGCGATCGTCCCTTTCTTGGAGTGGTATGGCCGATAGGGTTCGGTCGGTGGTCGCTACTTCTATGGCGTATGGGGAGTGTGGGTCTGGTACCTGCAAAGCGGGGGCTGTACCTAGGACACGTTTAATGCATCAATAGCATCCGTATGCTGTGGAAGCCATTCTCAAGGGGCGTTCTTTTTTAGTAGCTCGAAAAATGGGGCTGCCTTGGTGGCAAAACCATCTATATGGTTCCTACATTAACCAACCAGTCCAAAAATGACCGAAGTGCAGTGATATTATGGGGCAAGGACAATTGAACAATCGAATCAATCTGTTTTTGTTCTATCTCTCTTGTTCCGTGTTTGATGACTGTGCCTAAATAAAAGACCTTTTCTTTTAGGATTTGGGCCTTTTCGGGTTGACTTTACATCCAATTGAGTGTAGGAGACCTAATAGTTTGGAAAGAAGCGAAATGTGCTCTTCCTTGGTACCAGTTTGTAGGAGCAAGTCGTCCACATACTGAATGAGGCATTCGGGTCGGGAAATTTTGGATAATCCATTTGCCAATTGTCAGTGGAAAATGGAGGGGGAGTTGTGGAAACCTTGCGGAAGGCATGCCCACGTACATTGCCGTCCTTGGAACGTGATGGCGAATTTGTATTGACAATTCTTATCCAATGGAATGGACCAGAAGCCATTGCTAATGTCCAGAACCGTAAAATACCTTGACTGTAGTCCCAGCTTCAGCATTGTCTCGGGACTCGTGGCAACGGCAGGGACTGCTAAGGGAGTTACTTTATTGAGTTCTCTGTAATCGATGGTCAATCTCCATGAGCCGCCTGATTTCCTTACGGGCCAAATTAGGGCATTGTTTGTTGAGGCTATGGGCCAAATTACACCTTGGTCCAGCAAACTTTGAATCACTTTTGCAATTTCTCCCTTGGCTTGCTGTGGGAAGCCGTTTTGTTTCTGGGGCTTGGGATCGGGATCTGTAATGGCAACTGTTCCCGGAATTTTTCCACAATCATGCTTGTGCTGGGCGAAGGATGCTTTGTGTTTCCTTAGGACCTCTCTAATTGTCCTATCTGTACTAATGGCTTGCGGATCAAACCAATAGTCGCCTACTGAGCAGATTCTGTGTTCGTAGTCTCCTACTGTGAGCGTGGCGGGGGCTCTCACTGTTCTAGCCATTTTCCAAACACACTTATTCACGGGGTCAAAGAAAAGGTTGTGTGAACTCATGAAGTCGATCTCTAAAATGCTGTTCGGGGCAAATCTACTAAAACAACGGGGTGCTTGGTATTAATGTTTCCGATTTGAATATCTACGGGGGCCGTAATATATCCCTGCTGGATATGTCCTGTAAATCCGCTAAGGGTGATACTGTCTGTAGTGGGCCATTTGTCTTGGTGAAACATTGTGGAGGAGTTTAAAGTGGTGCGGGACCCTCCTGTGTCCCAAAGGAACTCTATGGGGTGTCCCCGGACTATGCCTGTGACAACTACCTGACTTGTCCCAGAGTGTGTCGCAGACCCAAGTTGGGGAGTCCGAACACCGTCAATCTGTGCTATTTATGGCAGAATTGTCTGGGCGGGCGCTAGTACTATGTATAGGCCTGGCATTGTTCCTATGTGGGGCTTTCACTTGCTGATTCCGTTGCTGGTTCGGGGGGGCATTGCATTCACGGGTGCTGTCCATCATGTCTACCTTCGTTTACCCATGCGGGGTCCTGATATGTCCTTCCTGGATTCATATTTGCTTCTGCCTTCTCCTGCTCTGTCTTTTAATGTAGCGATTGTTCCCAAGCTCTATAAAGTCTCTTCAGACCCCACACTTCGTTATGTGTGGCGTCTGAGGGGTCATAATTCGCACAGGCTTTTTGACATGCTTCTGTGGCTTGGGAGACTAAAATACGGGTCCATTTGGTTGTGTTTTCGACATTTAAGTGTGCGCGGACTAAATCTCCAAATACCGCTTTGAAGTGTATCTGAAGGCATCCTGCGTAGAAGGCTTCCTCCTCCTACATTCTGTGGATCGGGTAGTGCTGAACTAATGGATGGGTCAAGGCTCATCACTATGAGTTTCACTTCCTCCGGTTCGTCCAGACCGTACATAACTATCTGTTGTCTTACTCGCTCAAAGAAATGGTGTGGGTCTGCTGTGGGTTGGAATGGTTCAATTTTGGCGCAGGCATCTCGCAATTGTGTGATGGATAATGGAGTGGTGTACACAAAATCAGGTTCATCGTCAATTGGTGATTTGCGCTGCGTGGTGACTGGATTCATGGGGTTGTGTGCTGCCTGTGCAGTCGGTGGTGCGGGTGCTTTCCTTTTCGGGGCCTGGGAGGCTCTATTGTGATTTTCGGTGTCTTCTACATATCTATAGGCTGTTTCATTGAGTTCCTGCCAATCGGGGCCATCTTCCTGGTCTAAATTTGGTCCAAAGGTGTCTCTGAAACCATTTTGCACTGAGAGCAGTGACTGTAACTTTGAAATTTGCTGCCTGCATTTGGCGTGGTCTACTGAACTCTGCCTTTGTTCTGTTGTGGAACTGTGGAGTGCTTGTAAAGCTGCCTTCAAGTCTGCGCATTGCTTCTTTAACTGTTCTACCTGTTGTTCCGTCTCTTCTCTTACTAAGACTGCGCATTGTGTATCTTGGTAGGCCTTATCGTATTGTGTCTGAAAGCTGCTTAGGTGGACTAAACAAGATTGGTGTGTCCGTTTGCCATCAGCCATCTCCTTGTCTTTTGCCGCTAGCTGCTCTCGGAGTTGCTCATTAACCTTTTCACACTTGCAAACGTTTCCCTCATTCTTCTCCTCTTTCTCTACAAACTGCCTGCGGAGCGTCCTCACGAATGCACTTGTGCCAGACAGGACACGATTGCCATCAGCTTACGAACTTTCCCTAAACTCTTCTTGTGTATCTCGGTTAGGTTGTCCCACCAAGTTTGTCCTATACTACCAGGACTTGACTCTTCATTCGAACAAAACTCAGACCAAAGGGGCCATCCTTTCCCCTTTAAGTATTTCCTTAGTTCCTCTTTCTATATGGGACACTGCTCTGCTCTAGTGGTCGCTGCGACCTCGGGTTCCTGTAGGTTCATAAGGCGTTCCATTGCCTTTGCTGCCATTTCTACTGGTATCTCTTTTCTGTATCCTAAATTTGGGACAGGGGGAATAAGGCAGCGATGCAAACAGCGGGTATGGCCTAAGCTATTTTCCAGTTCACAAAACTCCTGATAGTTTTACGCAACAAAATCTAACGAGTTTACCTGTTACTACGCATGCGAATTACTACACACTTCCGAATCTTGGAGGTTTGATCAATACGGATCTTACACTTGTGGTTTCTTTTACTATTCCAATTGGGTTTCTAATTCATTCTTTTGTGGGTTCTCTCGGAGTGCCAAAATCACTTCTAGGTCGAGTCCCATCAGAGTCGCCAATAACTGTTGCCCTTTTTGCACCGGAGGTGCCAATAAAGTTGCCCTTTTTAATACTGAGTGGGATACTATCCCACCAGCGTCACCAAGAATGTTGCCAATTAATGATGATGATATTGCTTTTCAGAGTCGCCAGGTATCAAATGATACCACCACAAGGTTCAACCGGATATTGATCAAAGACCCAACAACCAGTCAGTTAGTTCAAGTTCAATAATGGTTTATTTTATTTTATTTTTAAATATATTTTATTGAAATTTTTTTCCCTGAGCAACATTTTTCCCGCTTACAAAACAAGCGAAACGATAACAGTAACAAAACAGAAATTTTTAAACTTTTTAACAATAGTAATAATAGTAGTAATAATATACAAGTAACAAAACCTCGTACTCTATTGCCCTATACTCAACTGCCTCCACCCCCCCCCCTCCCCCCTGGGTTGCTGCTGCTGGTCATCCGTCTTCCCTCTAACGTTCCCCTAGGTAGTCGAGAAATGGCTGCCACCGCCTGGTGAACCCTTGAGCCGATCCTCTCAGGGCAAACTTTATCTGCCCCAGTTTAATAAACCCCGCCATATCGTTTACCCAGGCCTCCAGTCCGGGGGGTTTCGCCTCCTTCCACATGAGTAGGATCCTGCGCCGGGCTACGAAGGACGCAAAGGCCACGACATCGGCCTCTTTCGCCTCCTGCACTCCCGGCTCTTCCGCAACTCCAAATAGAGCTAACCCCCAGCCTGGTTTGACCCGGGCCTTCACCACCTGCGAAATCACTCCCGTCACTCCCTTCCAATACCCTTCCAGTGCCGGGCACGCCCAAAACATATGTGCGTGGTTTGCCGGGCTCCCGCCACACCTCCCACATTTGTCCTCCACTCCAAAGAACCTGCTCAATCTTGCCCCCGTTATGTGTGCTCTATGTAGCACCTTAAATTGAATCAGGCTAAGCCTGGCGCATGAGGAAGAGGAATTTACCCTGCTTAGGGCATCAGCCCACATACCCTCCTCTATCTCCTCCCCTAATTCTTCTTCCCACTTTCTTTTTAGTTTGCCCACCGACTCCTCCCCCTCTTCCCTCATCTCTCTATAAATCTCTGACACCTTGCCCTCTCCGACCCACACCCCTGAAAGCACCCTGTCCTGTATCCCCTGTGTCGGGAGCCGCGGAAATTCCCTCACCTGTTGTCTAGTAAACGCCCTCACGTGCATATATCTCAAGAAATTCCCCTGGGATAACTTATACTTTTCCTCCAGTGCTCCCAAGCTCGCAAAAGTCCCATCTATGAATAAATCTCCCACCTTCCTAATTCCCAACTGGTACCAGCTCTGAAATCCTCCATCCATTCTTCCTGGGGCGAACCTATGGTTGTTCCTGATAGGGGACCCCACCAGGGCTCCCCGCACCCCTCTCTGTCGCCTCCACTGTCCCCATATGTTCAGTGTTGCCGCCACCACCGGGTTCGTGGTGTACTTTTTCGGTGAGAACGGTAGCGGCGCCGTCACCAGCGCCTCTAGACTCGTCCCTTTACAGGACCTTCTCTCCAGCCTTTTCCACGCCGCTCCCTCACCCTCCATCATCCATCTACGTATCATTGCCACATTGGCGGCCCAATAATAATCTCCCAAGTTCGGTAGTGCTAGTCCTCCTCTGTCCCTACTGCGCTGCAGGAACCCCCTCCTTACTCTCGGAACTTTCCCTGCCCACACAAAGCTCGTAATGCTCCTATCTATTTTATTAAAAAAGGTCCTGGTGATTAAAATAGGGAGACATTGAAATACAAATAAGAACCTCGGGAGGACCATCATCTTAATTGCCTGCACCCTGCCCGCCAGCGATAAAGGCTGCATGTCCCACCTCCTAAAGTCCTCCTCCATTTGTTCTACCAGCCGTGTCAGATTAAGTCTGTGCAAGGTTCCCCAGCTCCTAGCGATCTGAATCCCCAAGTATCGGAAGTTTCTTTCCACTTTCCTTAGCGGTAAGCCTTCTATCTCTCTACTCTGGTCCCCTGGATGTATCACATATAATTCACTCGGCCCCATGTTTAACCTATACCCCGAAAATTCCCCGAACCTCCTCAAGATTCGCATAACCTCTATCATCCCCCCCGCTGGGTCCGACACGTATAGCAATAGGTCATCCGCGTATAACGAGACTCGGTGTTCTTCTCCCCCTCTAGTCACCCCTCTCCATTTCCTGGAGTCTCTCAGCGCCATGGCCAGAGGTTCAATTGCCAGCTGTTCCCCTATATAATCGGAAATACTCCGATCTATGTCGACCTGTAACTACGCTTGCCGTTGGTGCCCCATAAAGTAGTCTAACCCAGCGAATAAATCCGTTCCCAAACCCAAACCTCCTTAACACTTCCCACAAATACTCCCACTCCATCCTATCAAATGCCTTCTCAGCGTCCATTGCCGCCACTATCTCTGCCTCCCCCTCCACTGAGGGCATCATTATCACCCCTAATAGCCGTCGCACGTTAACATTCAATTGTCTCCCTTTTACGAACCCTGTCTGGTCTTCGTGCACCACCCCTGGGACACAGTCCTCTATCCTCGATGCCAGCACCTTTGCTAGCAGTTTGGCGTCCACGTTCAATAGTGAAATAGGTCTATAGGACCCACACTGCATCGGATCTTTGTCCCTTTTCAAAATTAGCGATATCATCGCCTCCGACATTGTCGGGGGTAGTGTCCCCCCTTCCCTGGCCTCATTGAACGTCCTCGCCAACAACAGGGCCAACAAGTCCACATATTTTCTGTAGAATTCCACCGGGAACCCGTCTGGCCCCGGGGCCTTCCCTGCTTGCATGCTTCCCAGTCCCTTAATAACCTCGTCCACCTCAATCGGCGCCCCCAGGCCTGCCACCGCCTGCTCCTCCACTTTCGGGAACCTCAACTGATCCAGGAACTGCCGCATCCCCTCCTCTCCCTCTGGGGGCTGAGACCTATACAGTTCTTCATAAAAGGTCTTAAACACCTCATTTATCTTTCCTGCCCTTCGCACGGTGTCTCCCCTTTCATCCCTAATTCCTCCTATCTCCCTCGCTGCTGCCCTTTCGCAGTTGGTGCGCCAACAGACGACTAGCCTTTTCCCCATATTCATACCTCCTCCCCTGTGCCTTCCTCCACAGTACCTCTGCCTTTCTGGTGGTCAGAAGGTCAAACTCGGTCTGGAGTCGTCTCCTCTCCCTGTACAGCTCCTCCTCAGGGGTCTCTGCAAATTCCCTGTCCACCCTTAAAATCTCCCCCAGTAATCTATCCCTTTCCTTGGCCTCTGTTTTCCTTTTGTGGGCCCCAATAGAAATCAGCTCTCCTCTGACCACCGCTTTTAGTGCTTCCCAGACCACTCCCACAGGGACCTCGCCGTCGTCATTGACCTCCAGGTATCTCTCGATACACCCCCTCACTCTTGCACACACTCCCTCATCCGCCATCAGTCCCACATCTAATCGCCAGAGTGTTCTCTGCTCCCTGTCCTCTCCTACTTCCAGGTCCACCCAATGTGGGGCATGATCCGAAACCGCTATGGCTGAGTATTCAGCTTCTTCCACCCTAGAGATCAATGACCTTCCTAGAACAAAAAAATCTATCCGGGAGTACACTTTATGGACGTGGGAGAAGAAGGAATACTCCCTAGCCCTGGGTCTAAGAAATCGCCATGGATCCACTCCCCCCATTTGGTCCATAAACCCCTTAAGTACCTTGGCCGCTGCCGGCCTTCTTCCAGTCCTTGAGCTGGATCTATCTAGCCCCGGGTCCAGCACCGTATTGAAGTCCCCTCCTAAAATCAAATTTCCTGCCTCCAGGTCCGGAATACGCCCCAGCATCTGTCTCATGAACCCCGCATCGTCCCAATTTGGGGCATACACATTAACCAACACGACCTCCATTCCCTCCAGCCTACCACTCACCATTACATATCTACCTCCACTATCTGCTACGATGTTCTTTGCTTCAAATGCTACCCGTTTCCCCACCAAAATGGCCACCCCTCTGTTCTTTGCGTCCAATCCTGAGTGGAACACCTGTCCCACCCATCCTTTCCTTAGCCTAACTTGGTCCGCCACCTTTAGGTGCGTCTCTTGGAGCATAACCACGTCTGCCCTTAGTCCTTTCAAATGCGCGAGCGCTCGGGCCCTTTATATCGGCCCATTCAGGCCTCTCACGTTCCACGTGATCAGCCTCACTGGGGGGCTACCTGCCCCCCTCCCGTGTTGACTAGCCATTACCTTCTCTAGGCCAGTCCCATATCCCGCCTCCGCGCTCCCGCTCGCTCCCCCAGCGTCGCATTCCGCCCCCGACCACCTTCTCTTTAGCCATTTCCTTTTGGATTTCCGCAGCAGCAACCCAGTTGTCCCCCCCCGCCCCCCCACCCCCCCTCCCCCCGCTAGATCCCTATCTAGCTTGATTGCTCCCCCCATATCACTTCCGTAAGTCAGCTGACTTCAACTGACCCCGGCTACTCCTGCTCGCTCCTCGGCCCCCCCGGTGTGAGGGAACTCCCATCCGCCTTGCGCCTGTTTTCCCGCCTTATTCTTTCTGGCGCGGGAACATCCCTTTACCTGTCCCGCCTCTTATGGCGCAGCTCCCTTTCCCCTCCCCCTCTCCTTCCCCATTCTCTGACTATGTCCCACCTCTCCCCCCTCACCGGCGCCCACATTTCCCCAGTGTCCTCCCCCTTCCCTGTTTACTTCTCGCTTAACTTTCACCACCCCATTAACAAAAACAATAATAACAACAATAACAGTTCCCTGCAGCATCAGTCCCTCAGTTCCGGTCCAGTTTCTCTTCATTGATGAAGGACCATGCTTCCTCCGCCGTCTCGAAATAATAATGTCTCTCCTGATGCGTGACCCATAGTCTTGCCGGCTGCAGCATCCCAAACTTCACCTTCCTTTTGTGAAAAACCTCTTTGGCTTGGTTGAAGCTCGCCCTCCTTCTCGCCACCTCCGCACTCCAATCCTGGTAGATCCTTACCACCGCATTCTCCCATCTGCTGCTCCGCACCTTTTTGGCCCATCTCAGGACCTCTTCTCTGTCCTTAAGGCGGTAGAATCGCACGATTATCGCCCTCGGTGGTTCTCCCGCTTTTGGTCTTCTCGCCGGGATCCGATTTGCCCACTCCACCTCCATGGGGTCCGCAGGGGCCTCAGCACCCATCAGTGAGCTCAGCATCTTACTTGCGTACGCTCCACAGTCCACTCCTTCCACACCCTCCGGGAGGCCTAGTACCCTAAGGTTCTTCCTTCGCGCTCCATTTTCAAGGGCCTCAATCCTGTCAGCACACTTTTTATGAAGTGCCTCGTGCGTCTGAGTCTTGACCGCCAGGCCCAGGACCTCGTCCTCAATACCTGACACCTTCTGCTCCACCACGCGAAGTTCCGTCTCCTGGGTCTTTAAAGTCTCCTTAAGCCCCTCAATTGCCTGTAACAACGGGGTCATTACCTCCTTCTTCAGCAGGTCCACGCACCGTCTCACCACCTCGTCCTGCTCAGGCCCCCATGTCACCTGTGGTTTCTCCGCCACCATTTTGTTTCACTCCCTCTCTCTCTCTCTCTCTCTGATCTTCTGGCTGCAGATTCTTCAGGCTGCAGCCGCCGGCGCCGGTTTTTCCCTCCGTCTTTCGGGGGGGACTCCCTTCCCTCGCGCCTCGCACCGGGTTTTACGGCCGTCCAAGTCCCCATTGGGGCTCTTAAAAGAGCCCGAAGTTCCGTCGGAGCTGGAGCCTCCGAAACGTGCGGCTAGCTCATCCCTGCCGCAACCGGAAGTCAATAATGGTTTACACACAAGATTAACTCACACATGCAACATAAAAACACTACAAGCTAAATTATACCTAACATTACAACAACCTGTACTTAACTTCAGACACCCGGCTTTGTAGAGCAACAAGGCCTTTGTTCGGATCTGGAGTGGCTGGGTCTGGAGAAGTAACTTCGGTTCTGCTGGGCTCACCCTCCTGGTAGCGATCGTTGATCTTGAACTTGCTTCTGGTCGTGGTGCTGCAGTGGGCTTCAGGCATACACCGGGCCGAAGAGTGCCGGTGTGCCAGGGCCAAAAGAGATCGAACACATGGCAGTGTCTCTCTTTATCCTTTGGGGTTTTGCGCTCTTAGCTTTGGACCCAATAATTCGGCAGGCTTCGATTACTGCCTTCGATTTGAGCCAACAAAGGGGCGGGTGCCTTGATGGCTGGGCGTGTCCTGAGCGGTCATCGACCTTGGCTGTTTGGGCTTCCTGGGTGAAGGGACTGGCGCCAATGTGTCTGGAATTGCCTCTGATACCTGAGTACCAGCCCTTTGTCCTGGGGAAATGGGCCATTAGAATGCAAATCTAAGATTTTTGAAAGAAAGAAGGTAGAATCAGATGTAAAGGTGTTACAGTTAAATAAAGGTAACTACAGGGGCATGAGGGAGGAACTGACGAAAATCAACCGGGAGCAGAGCCTAGTGGGAAAGACAGTAGAACAGCAATGGCAGGAGTTTCTGGGAGTAATTGAGGACACAGTACAGAGGTTCATCCCAAAGAAAAGAAAGGTTATCAGAGGGGGGATTAAGCAGCCATGGCTGACAAAGGAAGTTAGGGAATGCATCAAAGCAAAAGAGAAAGCCTATAATGTGGCAAAGAGTAGTGGGAAGTCAGAAGATTGGGAAGACTACAAAAACAAACAGAGGATAACAAAGAGAGAAATAAGGAAAGGGAGGATCAAATTTGAAGGTAGGCTAGCCAGTAACATTAGGAATGATAGTAAAAGTTTCTTTAAATACATTAAAAACAAACGGGAGGCAAAAGTTGACATTGGGCCGCTCCAAAATGACGCTGGTAATTTTGTGATGGGAGACAAGGAAATAGCTGAGGAACTGAATAAGTACTTTGCGTCAGTCTTCACAGTAGAAGACATGAGTAATATCCCAACAATTCTGGAGAGTCAGGGGGCAGAGTTGAATATGGTAGCCATCACAAAGGAGAAAGTGCTAGAGAAACTAAGAGGTCTAAAAATTGATAAATCCCCGGGCCCAGATGGGCTACATCCTAGAGTTCTAAAGGAGATAGCTGAAGAAATAGTGGAGGCGTTAGTTATGATCTTTCAAAAGTCACTGGAGTCAGGGAAAGTCCCAGAGGATTGGAAAATCGCTGTTGTAACCCCCCTGTTCAAGAAGGGAACAAGGAAAAAGATGGAAAATTATAGGCCAATTAGCCTAACCTCGGTTGTTGGCAAGATTCTAGAATCCACTGTTAAGGATGAGATTTCTAAATTCTTGGAAGTGCAGGGTCGGATTAGGACAAGTCAGCATGGATTTAGTAAGGGGAGGTCGTGCCTGACAAACCTGTTAGAGTTCTTTGAAGAGATAACAAATAGGTCAGACCAAGGAGAGCCAATGGATGTTATCTATCTTGACTTCCAAAAGGCCTTTGATAAGGTGCCTCACGGGAGACTGCTGAGTAAAATAAGTGCCCATGGTATTCGAGGCAAGGTACTAACATGGATTGACGATTGGCTGTCAGGCAGAAGGCAGAGAGTTGGGATAAAATGTTCTTTTTCGGAATGGCAACCGGTGACGAGTGGTGTCCCGCAGGGTTCAGTGTTGGGGCCACAGCTGTTCTCTTTATATATTAACGATCTAGATGACGGGACTGGGGGCATTCTGGCTAAGTTTGCCGATGATACGAAGATAAGTGGAGGGGCAGGTAGTATGGAGGAGGTGGGGAGGCTGCAGAAAGATTTAGACAGTTTAGGAGAGTGGTCCAAGAAATGGCTGATGAAATTCAACGTGGGCAAGTGCGAGGTGTTGCACTTTGGAAAAAAGAATAGAGGCATGGACTATTTTCTAAACGGTGACAAAATTCATAATGCTGAAGTGCAAAGGGACTTGGGAGTCCTAGTCCAGGATTCTCTAAAGGTAAACTTGCAGGTTGAGTCCGTAATTAAGAAAGCAAATGCAATGTTGTCATTCATCTCAAGAGGCTTGGAATATAAAAGCAGGGATGTACTTCTGAAGCTTTATAAAGCATTAGTTAGGCCCCATTTAGAATACTGTGAGCAATTTTGGGCCCCACACCTCAGGAAGGACATACTGGCACTGGAGCGGGTCCAGCGGAGATTCACACGGATGATCCCAGGAATGGTAGGCCTAACATACGATGAACGTCTGAGGATCCTGGGATTATATTCATTGGAGTTTAGGAGGTTGAGGGGAGATCTAATAGAAACTTACAAGATAATGAATGGCTTAGATAGGGTGGATGTAGGGAAGTTGTTTCCATTAGCAGGGGAGACTAGGACCAGGGTGCACAGCCTTAGAATAAAAGGGAGTCACTTTAGAACAGAGATGAGGAGAAATTTCTTCAGCCAGAGAGTGGTGGGTCTGTGGAATTCATTGCCACAGAGGGCGGTGGAGGCCGGGGCGTTGAGTGTCTTTAAGACAGAAGTTGATAAATTCTTGATTTCTCAAGGAATTAAGGGCTATGGAGAGAGAGCGGGTAAATGGAGTTGAAATCAGCCATGATTGAATGGTGGAGTGGACTCGATGGGCCGAATGGCGTTACTTCCACTCCTATGTCTTATGATCTTATAAATCGGCTAGGGGTTTCGATACTGTCTGGTTCTCTGTTAGCAAATATACATTTAGGCTCTGAGTTTGCCTGAATCCTGTATTGGCCATATTTCCCTTGAGTCTTTGCGAGTATCCATGTTTCCTTTGTAAGTGGCCATCCCAGATGGCTACAGCCCTCTGCTGTGGTCGTCACCGACTGCTCCACGCCTTGGATACCGACATCATGCACGAGGCTCTCCACCCTAGCAGTGTTGGCCTCGGTGCCACGCATTGCCTGCGCTATCTCCTGCGTTCATAGCCTCTGGGACTCCTCCAATTGGCTGGAGTGTCGCTGACATCTCCCTCTGAATGTGCCCTAAAGTCTCCATCAGCTCTGGGTGAACCTGTTCCAGAGGCTCAGCACAGGCTGCTACACAGCTGGGACCTGGGATCTAGCAGACTTCCGACTGCTGTCTCACCTGGGCGTTACTGCCTCCACTTACGTGCATCAACAACTGTGTGGTGCTTACAAGAGTGTGCCCCAGAAGCCTGTCCACTAAGGCTGCCCACCGAGGTGCATGCCTTTTCATGGGTGGAGGGTAGGAATGACAGCTGTGATGCCTCGATGGTGGTATCCTCGGAACTCTTATCCCAGGTGATCCCATGGGGGGCAGGGTGGGGGACAACCCTGGATGGGCCAGCGTAGTCGGCTGGAGTACTTGCAGGAGAATTAACATGTGGTCAGTGAAGATACTAATTCAGTATGGCAATAACAATTCATGTGTGACAGTCCATTTGGGACAGTCCACCTGTGGATCCTCACCTCTGCGGCATGCTGCAATCTCCTCATTGATGACCACTCTGTCCTCGGCTACCCACGTAACCTCCAGGATCCGTTACTCGAAAGTGGTGAGGACTCTTATGTCCGGCACCCCGCCCCCAGTCTGGGCCCTCTCCGAGCATTATTGGACAGCTTCTCCTGCGGAGACACAGAGATGTCAATGTTAGCCGCACACGTGGTTCACCGCGGGGGAGGGAGGGGTTGTGTGATTGGGGAGGGGTTTGGGGAGAGCGCGGCATGGGTGGGCTACAGCATGGTGCGGTGCTGGGCGGGGGTGATGCCAGGTGCAGGCTCATGGGGGGGGGGGGAAGAAACTCACCCATGTGACCAACTCACCCATGTGGCCTTCTTACAGGACTGGGTGCCAGTCCCCCTGGTCATGGTTCCCGAGCTGGCGGCCGCTTCCACTTTATCACAGGCAGCACTGGCTGCCCTGTGGCTCACCCTGCGAGACCCTCGGGGGAACAGGATGTCCCTCCTGGCTTCGACCGCTTCCAAGAGCCTCCCCCGGTCTGCATCCCCGAATTGTGGATCAGGTCGTCGCTGTGGCATGGCTGCAAGCTGAGTGGGATTGGCTGTGCAAGTGCTGTTTAAGTGCTGCTCTACCTTGTTAGCGGGGCGCTGGACCTTCATTTGTGGCGTGATGCCCGTGGGGCCTCCTGAAGTGGAGCAATTAACATTATTGGTGACGGTCTCGCCGGGCCGAGCACCGGGAAGCTCGTGGCAGACCCTGCTCGTTACCACACTGAGAAACGTTTTGGAAGAATCGCGCCCTTAGATACTCTTTCTCTTCACCCAAGACATTACTATTGATTGCAAATAGCTGAGGCCCCCGCACTGATCCTTTTTATTAAATATATTTTATTCCAAAGATATTTAAGGGTACAAAAACATAATAATAATTATCTTTATTAGTGTCACAAGTACGCTTACATTAACACTGCAGTGAAGTTACTGTGAAAATCCCCTAGCCGCCACATTCCGGCATCTGTTCGAGTACACTTGAGGGAGAATTCAGAATGTTCAATTCGCCTAACAAGCACATCTTTTGGGACTCGTGGGACGAAACCAGAGCACTCGGAGAAAACCCACACAGACACGGGGAGAACATGCTGACTCCGCACAGACAGTGACCCAAGCCGGGAATCGAACCTGGGACCGTGGAACTGTGAAGCAACTGTGCTAACCACTGTTCTACTGTGCTGCCCTCAGATGGGCAACTTCTCACAGCCCCAGAACTTAGGCAAATGATTGACTGGCCTTTGCCCACACTTCTCACACTCGTCCATCACCCCCTGGCAGAACCCACTCATCCTCGCCCGAGGTATCAAAAGCACAGAAAGGGGTTTCGGCAGCAGATAAACTGAGGCAGGAGTGGAGAGAGACAGAGTGTAGCTGAGGTAGAAGCAGGTACTATTCGTGTTGGGGCGGATACAGAATTCGTAGCTCAGCTCCAGAACAAATAAGACATCGAGGTTGTGGTGTCAGATTTTAGTATTTTTCAATAACATGGTCCCAGAATACTGCTAGTATTGTATCATTGCCATAATGGGACGATGGTTTCTAAGGCTCGGGGAGCCCAAAGTAAACAAAAGTAAATAACATTTATTTTATCACAATTATATGCGCGAGTATATACATCAGGTACTCTCTCCTGTCAGTCAGTTCTAGACTGGCCAACCTTGTATAAAAGTATGTGTAAGCTATCTGCCCCTAGCAGGGGGAGCTCAGGCTCCTCAAGCAGCAGGGGTAAAATGGTCATCCCTACGCCATGGCCGGCATTCTCCACCGGCATGATTCTCTGTTATGCCGGCGCCCGGGGGTTTCCCGACGGCGTGCGGCTGGCCTTCAATGGGAAACCCCATTGACCGGCCGGCGTGACAGAGAATCCCGCCGGCCGGTCGGGGCAGAAATGTGGCACGGCAGGGTGGAGAATCCCGCCCAAGTACGTCCCATGTTGGTTATTACGGAAGGATAGCCCAAGTAATCACAGGCCAGTTGGCCTCACCCTGGTGGTAAGTAACTAATTGGAAAAAAAATTCCGAAAGGTGAATAAATTGTCATTTATAGAAATATGGATTAATCAAATGCAGTCAACATGGATTTAAGGGGAATATCGTATCTGATTAACCAATTATTTTAGGAAGCAAGTCGGGTCAATGAGAGTAGTGCACTGATGTAATCTACATGGAGTTTAGCAAGGCTTATGACAAGGTTCCACATGGCAGACTGAAGTAAAGGACCAGCAGGTGTGCTGTACTTAGATTCCAGAAGGCATTTGATAAGGTGCCACATCAAAGGTTATAGCAGAAAGTAAAAACTCAATTTTTTACAATTTATATAAATAACTTGGATCAAGGCACTGAAAGTATGGTTACTAAATTAGCTTATGGCACAAGGAAGGGTAGGAAAGCAAGTTGTGAAACATGCATAGAAAATAGAAGTAGGAAGAGGCTATTCGGCCTCCATCATTCATTATGATCATGGCTGATCATCAAGTTCAATACCCTGACCCCGCCTTCCCCTCATAACCCTTGATCCTTTTAGCCCCAACAGATATATATAATGCCTTCTTGAAATTACGCAATGTTTTCACCTCAACTACTTTCTGTGATAGCGAATTCCACAGATTCACCACTCTCTGGTGAAGAAATTTCTCCTCACCTCAGTCCTAAGGAGAGGAGGGGGAAGCAAAAGGGGAGATTCACACATGATAAGTTCCTGATGAAGACATCGGCTGCAACTTGTAAAAAGAAAAATACACATCTCATAATATCAGGGCAGCACGGTAGCATTGTGGATAGCACAATTGCTTCACAGCTCCAGGGTCCTAGGTTCGATTCCGGCTTGGGTCACTGTCTGTGCGGAGTCTGCACATCCTCCCCGTGTGTGCGTGGGTTTCCTCCGGGTGCTCCGGTTTCCTCCCACAGTCCAAAGTTGTGCAGGGTAGGTCGATTGGCTGTGATAAAATTGCCCTTAGTGTTGGGTGGGGTTACTGGGTTATGGGGATAGGGTGGAGGTGTTGACCTTGGGTGGGGTGCTCTATTCAAGAGCCGGTGCAGACTCGATGGGCCGAATGGCCTCCTTCTGCACTGTAAATTCTATGATCTATGATCTATGAAAAGGTTTACCCCTTAACCTCAGACTATGAACCCCAGTTCTAGACTCCCCCACCATCAGGTACATTCTTTCTGAATCTACCCTGTCCAATCTACCCTGTTGGAATTTTATAAGTTTCTATGAGATCCCCCCTCACTCTTCTAAACTCCAATGAATATAATCCTAACCAACTTAGTCTCTCCTCATATGGGTTGTGGGGGTGAGACCCACGCAGACACGGGGAGAATGTGCAAACTTCACACGGATAGTGACCCGGGGCCGGGAACGAACCTGGGGCCTCAGCGCTGGGAGGCAGCAGTTCTAACCACTGCACCACCGTGTGGCCCTTATTCTCTGTGTACTTAACCCCCAAGTCTCTTTGGACATTGTGCTTCCAGCTTTGTCTCATGGGGGATACGCGCCTTCCCTCCCAACAGGGAATCGCACCAGGCTCAACTTTATCATTCATTTACGGGATGTGGGCGTCGCTGGTTAGGCCAGCATTCATTGCCCATCCCTAGTTGCCCTTCAGAAGGTGGTGGTGATTTGCCTTCTTGAACCGCTGCAGTCCCTGAGATGTAGGTTCACCGCCTGTGCTGTTAGGGTAGGAGTTCCTGGATTTTGCCACAGCGACAATTAAGGAACAACAATATATTTCTAAGTCAGGGTGGTGTGAGTGACTTGGAGGGGAACCACCAGGTGGTGGGGATCCCAGGTATCTGCTGCCTTTGCCTTATAGGTATTAGGGGTCATGGGTTTGGAAGATGCTGCTTAAGGAACTTTTGTGAGTTCCTGCAGTGAATTTTATAGATGGTGCACCCATCTGCCACTGTTTGGTTATGGAGGGATTAAACGTTTGTAGAAGGGGGAGCAATCAAGCAGGCTGCTTTGTCCTGGATGGTGTCGAACTTCTTGAGTGTTGTTGGAGCTGCACCCATCCAGGCAAGTTGAGAGTATCCAATAACATTCCTGACTTGTACCTTGTAGATGGTGGATAGGCTTTGGGGGGTCAGGAGGTGAGTTACTCGCCGTAGGATTCCAAGCCTTTGAACTGCCCTGGAAGCCACACTATTAATATGGCCAATCCAGTTCAGTTTCTGATCAATGGAATGTTGATTGTGGGGGATTCAGCAATAGTAACACCATTGAGTGCCAAGGGGTGCTGGTTAGATCCTCTCTTGTAGGAGATGGTCATTACCTCGCACTTGTGTGGCGTGAATGTAACTTGCCACTTGTCAGACCAAGCCTGGATATTGTCCAGGTCTTGCTGCATTTGGACATGGGCTATTTCGTTATCTGAGGAGTCACGAATGGGGCTAAACATTGTGCTGTCATCCGCAAACATCCCCACTTCTGACTTTATGATGGAAGGGAGGTCATTAATGAAGCAGCTGAAGATGTTTGGGCCTAGGGCACTACTTGGAAGGATACATACACTGTGTAGCCTTTTCCCTTTCATTGCCAGAAAAATGTGTTCGGCCACAGGAATGGGACACAGTGCTAGGAAAGTATCCCATTTCATCCTTTTCTAGGTCCAAGGTGAACAATCTCACATTTGCCTACATTTTTACTACTGGGCCACAGCAGAAGAATCTGAATATATTTGGGATTGGGCAGTCAAAGTTCAGCAGAGAAATGCAAATTGCTTCATCTGGAGGTCCAAAATTCTGGAAGACCTCCATTGGTTAAAGGAAAAGAAAATAATCTGCCTGCAAACTGAAAGACCTGATGATCCAGGTTGAAAATAAATTGAAGCTGTCACAACATTGCTTGGAGAAAGTGAGTGAAGTAAATCAGATATTGCAATGTAATAAAAGATCTATATTGAACTGAATGATTGAGGCAATACTGCTACTATAAATCATAGTTGCGCCTGCATGCAGAATAATGTGTACATTTCTGGTTACTGCAGTACATAAAGGTTGCTGCAGTTATTGAGAGGATACAGTAGAGGGCAATCAGAATGATTGAGGGGATGAAAGGATTTTATGAAAATTAGCAATTAGATACATTGTACATCTTCTCACTGAAAATTATGTTGAAAAATAAAATGATTGCTGTTTTTAGGATTCTAAACGGACCAAGCAATATTGACAATGACCAACTTGCAAGCCCAAACAGAGGATGTGGCCTATGATTGAAGGGACTTAAATTTAAAACTAATCAGTTTGAGTAAGTGGTAAAGCTGTTGGACAAGGTCCCCATTGGGATGGCTGAAGTATATGGTGTTAATTTGTTGAACCACAAATAGATAGATTTGGATAAAGTCTGAGTAATTTGAGACATGGCATATAGTAAATGTAGAATGATTAAGGGGAATGAGTGACATTGGGCTTATGGTTTCCAAAACTTTTCTCACCTCATATTTAAGGCTGTTGTAGATTGAATACTATTATTGTTGTATTATGTGACTACCAATTTAGTAAACGTTAAGATCGACAGATCATGGTTATCTCCAACTTCAAAATCCTGGGCTGGATCCTCCGCAGCCCCACGCCGAAATCGTGTTTGGCGCGAGGGCGGAGAATCAAAGTTTCCGATGGAATCGGGCCCAGCATCGCTCCGGCTCCGGGGATCGAGCACCGGGGGAGGGGCCTTATGGGCGGCTGGGGCAGCGATCGGTCCAGAAGGATCCTCGGGCGCACGGCCGATCGGGGGGGGGGGGGGGGGGGGCCTAGTTTGTTGGTGTTGGTCCGAATCCGCCATGGCGCTCGGCGAGGCCGGCGCAGTGTGCAGGCGCGGACTCGGAACTGGAGGTGCGGGGGGCCCGTAGCCCCAGACAAAGCTGCGCGAAGCTCCCCGGGTCCCTGCTAGCCCCAGAAGCTAAGTGAATCGACTTTCACTTTTTTGCAGGAAACTGGGGAGTGTAACACCAGCATTTATACGCCGGCGTGGGGACATAGACCCATTTTGGGAGAATCCAGCCTCCTGTGTCCTAATGAGGACAGTATTGTTATGAATTGATAATTATAATTTAATCATAGAACCATACACTGTTGGAGCACAGGAAAGGGATACTTGACCCCTCAGGTCTTCTGTGGTGTTTTCTTCATGAGCTGACTCAGTTCTTCATCCCCTTTTCAAGCAAAGACCCAATTCCCATTCAAAAGAAATTGAGTCATTTTTGTAGATTTGCCAATTCCCCTGGATTGTCCAGGAATCTCCAGAGATTGATGTTTAATATCCTGATCACTGCCGTGAGCAACCCAGCAGAAAAATCATAGGGACATTACAATAAATCGTGCAATTTCATTTTTCAGTTTCTTTCAGCATTTATTAGTTAAATAAAAACTGTAGTCATAGTGGAGCTATAAAGACTGTTTGTCAGTCAAGTATAGAAACATAGGACCTGGAGTAGCCCCTCATGTGATCATGACTGTGGTCTAACATCATTCAAATGGGTAAGAAAGAGCCTGGCTGCTTTCCAGTTAGCCTAGAGCTTGTGTACTCTTAAGTATGGATGTGTTGGCAACAAATGGCAGGAGTGTGAACATTAGAAATAGGGATAATGAACCATACGGTCTCTAAAGCCTTTTCCATCATTCAATATGATCATGGTTAATCTTCTGCCTCCCTTTCCCACCTGCTCCCCATATCCAGAATGTTTTCTGTGGAGAAGAGGTCAAGGGAAGAGTTGATAGCGATATTCAAAACCATGAGAGGCCTGTGTGAAACTGTTCCCATTGCTAAAAGGATCAACAGGTTTGTTTCGATGTCACTAGCTTTCGGAGCGCTGCTCCTTCCTCAGGTGAATGAAGAGGTCCTCTTCATTCACCTGAGGAAGGAGCAGCGCTCCGAAAGCTAGTGACATCGAAACAAACCTGTTGGACTTTAACCTGGTGTTGTAAGACTTCGTACTGTGCTCACCCCAGTCCAACGCCGGCATCTCCACATCATAAAAGGATCAAGAACAAGAGGTCAAAGATTTAAGGCAGTTGGCAAAGGGAGCAATGGAGAATTGAGACTTTTCACAGTGAGTGGTTAGGATCTGCTATGCATTGCCTGAGAGTTTGGTGAAGCAGGTTCAATCAAGATGTTCAAGCGGGAATTAGATGATCTGAAAAGGACGTTGCATGCAGGGCTATTAGAAGGAATGAGACTGGTACTAGTTAAATAACTCCTTTGGAGAGCCAGCACACACGTGGCCTCCTTTTGCGGTGTAATAAATCAATTGTGATTGCTAGGGTGGAAATCCTCCAGGATTGTATGAAATGACAATTCAATATCCTAGTCATTGCTGTGAGCAACAGAGGAGATACATCATATTTTCTTTTCATCAACAATTTGTTTATCAGTTATTGAGGTATACTTTAGTTAGCTGGATGGCTGGTTTGTGATGTGGAGCGATGCCAACAGTGAGGGTTCATATCCCATACCTGCCAAGATTATTAATTTTTCTCAACTTCAACCACCCCTCTCCCTCATCCCCCCCCTCTCTCCCCCATCCCTCCCCTCTCTCCCCCCCTCCCCCCCCCCTCCCTCCCCCCCTCCCCCCCCTCCCCCTCTCTCCCCCCCCTCCCCCTCTCTCCCCCCCCTCCCCCTCTCTCCCCCCCCTCCCCCTCTCTCCCCCCCCTCCCCCTCTCTCCCCCCCCTCCCCCTCTCTCCCCCCCCCTCCCCCTCTCTCCCCCCCCTCCCCCTCTCTCCCCCCCCTCCCCCTCTCTCCCCCCCCTCCCCCTCTCTCCCCCCCCTCCCCCTCTCTCCCCCCCCCCCTCCCCCTCTCTCCCCCCCCCCTCCCCCCCTCCCCCCTCCCTCCCCCTCTCTCCCCCCCTCCCCCTCTCTCCCCCCCTCCCCCTCTCTCCCCTCCCCCTCTCTCCCCTCCCCTCTCCCCCCTCCTGAGGTGTGGTGACCCTCAGGTTAAATCACCACCAGTCTGCCCTCAAAGGGGATAGCAGCCTATGGTCCTCTGGGACTGTGGCAACCATTGATTGGAAATTAAGGCTGGGGAGGAAATAAAGCCCATTTAGCTGGGTGGAGTAGCTACAGGCAGGTAGCCACATGATGAAACCTTCACACCTACGTGCAATCAGAATTGGCCACCCTGTTAATTGTCCACCGTGAATTTTTATTTGGTCAGTTGGTTTGGTACATTGTTGCTTCCCCACCTCTCCAGGGTGGGTGCAGAGCAGGACACGGTTGTTCAAGTGCAAGCCTGTGATGGGTCATGTGACTGAGCTGTCTGCTCACAACACTGTCGTCGCGCCCGATCTCGCGATACTTGGCTCCAGATGACATCACCCGCTTCCCCCGCCCCCACATCTCACCCGCAAGGGGGCTGCTTTTCGTAATAGTCGTTAGTGCTCGCCCCCTTTCAAATCACTTAGGATATTAATAGTACTCCTTTCTTGGGGAGGGGAGCAAATCGTCTTTATGAAATGCTTTAAATGCAAAGTACGAACGGTACCCATGAATTCCCCCCTCCTTCCTGACCCGGCTAAAAGCGTTGGACAACCAGTGGAGCATGCGCGGCCAGGCGGCCCCACGCCGCGAGCAGCCCCGCGCGTGGAGTTCATCAGCAGATGTGACGTCAGGACCCCGCCCCCTCCCGCGCGCTGAGTGAGAGCGAGGCGCCAGACGGGGGACGTTCGCCGGTTTCATGGCGGCCATGTTGGATCGGAAGTGAAGTGAAAGGGAGAGAGCGGAAGAGGGGAAAAAAAAAAACATAAACTCGCCGTCAGGGAACGGGAACCGGCTTTTCGAGGTCGGCCGAGAAACCTCACCCATCGACCAGGAGGGCGAAAGAAGCAAAGCTGTTAGGGGGGGGGGGGGAGGAGGAGAGTTTAATTTGTGTTTCTTTAAAAAAAAATCCCCCCCCAATACAATTTTTAAAAAAGGGACAATGGCGGATCCGGCAGAATGCAGTATAAAAGTGATGTGCCGTTTCAGGCCCTTGAATGACTCTGAGGTCCACCGCGGAGATAAATATATCTGCAAATTTCAAGGGGAAGAAACGGTGTCCGTCGGGGTGAGTGTTGTCTTTCTGACCCCGCGCTGTGTTCCTGGACGCCGGATTATATTTAATATTTTTGTGCGTTAACATGGGCTGTTCAAGTTTGAGCTGTGAGTGAACCTGTCTCTAAAATCGGATGCAGGCTGAGATTGGGACGGGCTGGGGCTGTTAAATGTAGTAGTACATTCATCAGTCAAGGCGTCTCCCCCGAAGTGCGCCTGTTGTTTAAAAACTTCTCCCAGCTATTGCTTCACCCTGGATGTTTTATTTTCACAGTAGCAGTCCTGATTTAGTTCACGGCCGAATTATTGAGAAATGCCACATCTTACTTTGGAATGATTAGGGAGCATAAGCAGAGGGTGTGGATATTTTAAATTGACGACAATCCTCTGAGTAATCTTTGCGCTTGAGGCGGATGGAACGAGCCCTAAATTGACATTTGGGATGATCGTTTATTTTTTTTTGTTTGGGGGGGCGGGGGGGACGGTGGAAGCAATAATAATTCAATTTAGTAGAAGTATCTTGCAGTCGTGAACTCCAATATATTTGTGCATTAATCAGGATTTGAAGTCAACCTGGTAGTACTTTTGAATCGCATTCAAATTGCGATTATTCTAATCAAATGGTATTTAATAAAGTTGCAAGTAGGAACTAGTTCAACTACAATGCTGCTCTGGAGTTTTGATTTCTCCACCCTGAAAGCTGTTACTGGTCATGATGGAAGTTAGGCAGTATTTTAGGAGATGGGACACATTAATAGTTTGAGCATTTTAAAGTTATGAATTATAAAATATTTAATAGCTAGCAACTTGTAAGTGTTAGTAAAGACTGACTTTTCTTGTGCTGTATTATAGTTTTTGTTTGACTTGTTGATGACCAAGTATGCTGATCCAGGATTATCATTTGGGAAATTTCTAGTTTGACCTCCATCGTCCCTATGTAAAATGTCTTCAAAATCCCTCTAACATCAGGATTAAGCAGCTATTTTCAAGTGGGGAAGTAAATGTTTCAGAGACATTTGGACTGGAATTGCATGATGTGCTATTTATTTTTATGGAAACCAGTGCTGTTTAAAAGCTTAAAGTCCCTCATTGACCCAGTTCTAGAATTATTAAATGGTATACAAACCACAACCCCTGTGGAAAAGCTATCTGAAGTTGCATCAATTTAGTGCCATCTGTAATTCTCAAAAGCCTAGCTTAATTCTTGAAAAATATCTGCTTTATGCAATGCATAGTCTAGAGAGTTGAAAGTCTTTGTACTACTTCTGACCTAATGAAATGGAAACCTAAATGGCACCAATAGCTGTAGTACAATACTTGTATATTGACTTATGTAATTGAAAAGCTATATGAATGGACAATGATATTGAAAAATGACAGGACTAATATCCATTCAAAGAAATGAAAGCAGAATACCTAATGGTTAAAGCAAACCAAGAAAAAAAACGTTTTTTAATTTCCTGTTAACCCAAATGCAATATATATATTCACCTCTTACTGTCACATGGCAGAATTTTCATACAAGGAGGACCAGTCAGTTAAGCGGACTAATGAAATAGGACTAATGCCACAAACTAGTCAAAGCTAATAGTGACTGAATGCTGACAGCACAGTTACCGAGGATATAGACACCCCAACTGACAACAGCCACATCGAGATGAGAGAGAATTGCATATTCATTCTCCAATAGCTGAAAAACACAGTTTTCCCTAATCAGCTTGTGTTACCAGAAGTGTAAAGTTGTGTGAAAAGTCAAGGGGTCAGTGGCCCGAAAGGTGTTCTAAAGGGATATGTAAATTTTGGAAAACAGGATATTTAATTGGTGAATGTTCAAATCTGGACCCAAATTTTAATTGTTTCGTTTCAACATAGTATCCAATGGAGGGAATAAATGTTTACCACAGTAATCGAGGCTGATCTTCTAGAGGAGCAGTGACTGTATGCTGGCAGCACTGTTATCCATTCCTTTGGGCTAATGTATTAAAACCACTGATCATGGAAAGACGGCTGGAATTGTGGCATGTGGTTTCCGGAACGTGCACATTGCTCCTAAAATTCTGAAATTACAAAAATTAACTGACTTATTTTGTCACTAAATCGGTGATCCTGTTTATAACCTAAATATTTATTTCAGGTTAGAAACTTGTGGGGGTGGGAATCAACATAGAATCTGTTATGTGCTGATCGATAATTTTTTTTCGAAAAAGAGCAAATGGAAGTCACCTAAAATGTTTCTCTACTTGTGTCAATAACCCACCATTGGTAATTTTTCCAGCTTTCTATTAGACTTTCTGCATAAGAACAGTTGTGGCTTGCATTTTTGTTTCAGCATCAACTGGAAACAGTATGGCTAATGTTTGCCAATTAGTTTCAGTATGAAAAATACAAAGTGAGATTTTACCTCCGTAAATACAAGAATCCCTGTGTACCTGTACAGGAGATTTGCTTCAGAATATTCAATTGAGCTCTTAACTTGTTCAACAGTCTCCTATGCGGCACCTTGTCAAAGGCCTTCTGGAAATCTAAATAAATCACGTCCACTGGTTCTCCTTTGTTTAACTTCCTGGGTCACTGGATAGCAAATGGGATTTGGAATTCTGGTTCATTAACCCCCCCCATCTTTTCCCAGCTTGGCTCACAAATATTAATTGTGCTCCCACTGAGAGTCATAGAATCATACACGCATCGCGTCTGCACAGGTCAAAAACAACCACCGAATCCCATTTTCCAACATTTGGCCCATAGCTTTGTATGCCCTGCGATCAAATGTGCATGCCTAAATACTACTTAAATGTTATGAGGGTCTCTGCCTCCACCACCCTTTCAGGCAGTGAATTCCAAACTCCCACCACCCTCTGGGTTTAAAAAAAAAAAAAAAGTTTTCCCCTCTCTTCCCTTCTAAACCTCCTGCCCCTCAGCTTAAATCCTGGTCATTGACCCCTTCACCAAGGAAAAAATGTTGTCCCTGTCTACTCTAACTATGGCCCTCATAATTTTATACAGCTCAACATGTCGCCTCTGCTCCAAGGAAAACAATCTAAGTCTATCCAATCTCGCTCTATAACTAACAGTCTCCAGCCCAGGATACATCTTTCTAAATCTCCTCTGTACCCTTTCCAGTCATATCACATCCCTCCTGTAATGTGGATTCCAGAACTGCGCCCAGTACTCTAGCTGTGGCCTAACCAACATTTTATACAGTTCCAGCATAACCTCCCTGCTCTTAAACTCTCTGCCTTGGCTAATAAAGGCAAATATACCATATTCCTTCTTAACCCATGTGTCCACCTGCTCTGCTACCTGAAGGGATCAGTGTACATGCACACCAAGATCCCTCGGATCCTTGGTGCTTCCCAGGGCCCTGACATTTATCGTGTATTCCTTTGTCTTGTTTGTCCTGCCCAAATGCATCACTTCACACTTTTATCCGGATTGAATTCCATTTGCCACTGATCAGCCCATCTATATCTTCCGGTAATCGAAGGTTATCCTCCTCGCTATCTACCACACCACCTGTTTGCATAGCATCCCCAAACCTACTGATCAACCCTCCTACATTCATGTCTAAATAACTTGTATAAAGCACAAACAGCAAGGGTTCCAACACTAATCCCTGCAGAACCCACTGGACACAAGATTCCAGTCAGAAAAACACCTCTGCTTCCTGCCATTATCAAATGTCCTTGGTACCATGATCTCTTCCTTCGCTATTAGTCTCCCATGTGGGGCCTTATCAAAAGCCTTGTTGAATCTAAGTAGACTACGTCAAATGCATTGCCCTCATCTACGCACCTGGTCACCTTCGAAAAACTCAATCAAGTTGGTCAGACATGACCTTCCCTTAAGTAAACCATGCTGACTGTTCTTAATTAAACCCTGCCTCTCCAAATGCAGATTAATTCTGACTCTCAGAATTGCTTCCAATGGTTTCCCACCACTGAGGTTAGACTGACTGGCCTGTAGTTTCCTCGTTTATCCCTTCCTCCCTTCTTGAATAATGGTACCACATTGGCTACCTCTGGCACCTGTCCTGTCGCCAGA